>NW_026057578.1:50336226-50438747 GCF_023721935.1 Panthera uncia | reverse complement strand
TTACCTGCTCCATTCTCTTCTTCTTCTGGAAACCTATTATATATATATAATATATATACATATATATATATAAAACATATATATTATATATATTATATATATATAAATATATTATATATAATATACTTATATATAATATATTATATATAATATATTTATATAATATAATATAATATATATATATATATTAGATCATTTGATATTGCTCCATAGTCCTCTTCTGTACTGATTCTTTCTCAGCTGTGTTGAGTCTAGTGATGAACCTGCTGAAGGTATTCTTCATCTCTGTCACGGTGATTTTCATTTCTATCATTTCCATTTGATCCTGATAGTTTTCATCTCTGCTGAAATTACCCATCAATATTGCATATTCCAACTTTTCCACTGGCTCTTTTACCATAGTGATCATAATTATTGTAATTATTTGTTTGATACTTCCAAAATCTGTGTCATATACATCAACTTCTTTGTCTCTTGGAAATATGCATCTTTTATCTTGATTTTTTGTATGCCTTATATTTTGTTGAAAGCCTGACATTTGTATGAGCCAGTAGAGACACAGGTACATAGATTTTATGCCTGATATAAACAAACCCTTCCTTGCGCTGAGCCTTTCATGTGGGGGTGTGTCAGTCTAATCAGGAGTTGATTTTGGTTTGAGATTTCTTGTTGCTGTGGCTGCTTGTAGTGCACCACAGACTTAAAATTCCTTTAGTGTGATTCTGTGTTTAGGATGAGCCTGGTTTGCCAAAGGATTTTTAAAAAATCAATGTCTTCTCCTTAGCTTTAGGTCTTCCATTTGGACTGCGCCTCAGAGAAATTATCTCCCCACACTCTCAGCCTGTTCTTGCATGAGCTGTTACTTGTCTCTCAATACCTGTTGGCCTCGTGGAGGATGAAAGTCTCTGCTATTTTGATTCAGACTCGATCTCGGGCATGCAGTTTGTTGCTGGGTCTCAGTGGTGTGGTCTTTTCAGTGGTCCTTCCCACCCCAGTTGTAGTTCTGGGCCCAGAACATATTCCTGCCATCCACCAGGGCTGGGGACTTTTTCTGTTCCCTTGTCCCAGATGCAATGGGGTTTTACCAGTACAAGAAGGGCAGCAAACTCTCTCCCTGGAAGTCAAAGCTTTTGTTCTGTAAAGGGATGGGGAAAGGGATCTGGGCAGATTTTGTGCCTTTCCCTCAGTGGCTGCTGTCTTATCACCCATTGTCAGCATTACAAGGATCCCTTCCTCAGAACACTCACAGTCATTGTGCTACTACACTGTGAGGTAAATTGAGAAGAGCCTTTAAGTAGATCCAAGTGTCACCTAAATCTGTGGCACTGAACAGCCCCGGTTCAGCCTTTAGTGATGCATTAAGAATCTTAATCTAATTCTTCTCACTAGTGTTGGGTGGCATCTTCCCCAGGTAAACAAGTGTTTGTCTCTCCTTGGAAATATCTTTTTTGAGATTTTAGGTTCATTGGCTGCCTTGCAACCTCAAATATTTAAGGGGTTCAATAAAAATTGTGAAGTTCTAGATTGTCCTATGTTTTTGTTGTTGTAAAGGTGGGAACTATGCCCTTCCCAGCTTTCTGTATCTATAGAAAAAAGACAATAGGTCCCAAGTGGAGTCACTGTACTAAGTCCCATGTCAGCAGACCAAGAATTAACACCTAACTTAGCTGCAGTTTCAGCCTCTCCCAGGAACCTACCCTTTAACTGGTCAATCTGGAATTACTTGGTCAGCACCATAGAGATAATCCACCCTGTAGACCCATCCCATCCCTCATAGGAAGGTGACCTTGTCTGAAACAATCAAGTTTTTGCTAGAAACTTTATTGTCCTGCTTCCTTCTGCTTATAAAAGCCTTTCATTTTTCACAGTTCTTTGGACACTTTTTCTGCTAGGTGGGATGCTCCCTGATTCAAGAATCTTTCGGGGGCGCCTGGGTGGCGCAGTCGGTTAAGCGTCCGACTTCAGCCAGGTCACGATCTCGCGGTCCGTGAGTTCGAGCCCCGCGTCAGGCTCTGGGCTGATGGCTCGGAGCCTGGAGCCTGTTTCCGATTCTGTGTCTCCCTCTCTCTCTGCCCCTCCCCCGTTCATGCTCTGTCTCTCTCTGTCCCAACAATAAATAAAAAACATTGTAAAAAAAAAAATTAAAAAAAAAAAAAAAGAATCTTTGAATAGAGCCAACTAGGTCTTCAAATTTCCTCAGTTGAACTGTTTTTTAACAGACTGATGGCAGCAGCAGGAACAAAGACTTCCAACAGCTTCAGGGACAACAAGAAACAGAGGCATGTTACCTGCAAACTCTTCTGAGTTCATTCTCTTTCTCACTATTTCTGAAGGATGTGGGTAACTTCCTCTCAATTTTGAGCTCCTCTGTCTTTGCATCAGGCTCCTGATCTAATTGGCTTTCTAGTCAGTTCTGCATAGGGAACTGCTGGTAGTTCAGACCATAACTCCCCATTTGTGAACCCAAGTCCTTGGTTCTGTCCCCAGCTCCATGTTAGTAGCAGAATGCCTGTGGTTTAGTCTGAAATTTGCCATTTGTTTGGAATCCTTCCCCAGATTCGAGAACTGCTGGTGGTGCACACAAGGCCTTCTAATGGCCAGTCTATGGTAACATCTCCTTGGTTACTGCTGGTGTATTAACAAGCACATGAGGTAAAGGCTATTGTTAATGTGCATCTTGGAAGGCAAAAGCCACAAAATTGGTGTGCATGGTCAAGCACTTAAAAGCTGCTGGAGCAGTTGATGCCTGGGTGGATCAGTTGGTTGAGAGTCAAACTCTTGATCTCAGCTCAGGTCTTGATCTCAGGGTCATGAGTTTGAGCCACACTGGGTGTGGAGCCTATTTTTAAAAAAGCTGTTGGAGCACTCACCACCTAACTCAAAGACTACTGTGTTGGGATAAGTTGGTCACAGAACAGGTTAGATTGACACCAAGTCACCTGCTAACCTTAAGAAAATTTCTGTGCCATAAGGTACACTGTAAAACACCTCATACAATGCCCACCCAGTGACACATCCATTTTAGGTATTAATTTGGCTCCTAGGGATCCAAAATCTTAGCTAGAAGAAATGAGCTCCTTAAATATGGGAGACTCAAGTATGCCACCTTCTGGCATACCTGCTTATTTTATGTATAAGAACTGTGCCCCAGCAGTTGTAGATATCTACAAAATGGTGAAATCATACTAAAAAAAAGCTGGAATTACAATGGCCTTTATGGTATATGTTCTAATTTGATAAGATCACTTAAAAAGTATACTTAAAAGCAAGGGTTCCCAAATCAAACAAATTGAATGACATACCTACTTCAATTGGTATACAAAGGCCTCCAAAAGACTTCAAGATTCCAAAATAGCTTCATGGAAATATTTGTTATAAAAGGATAATAAAAAAATAGAGCTATCAGCAGTACCTAAAATAAAAGACTGTAAGGCTGATGGGACTCCTACTGCTCCACTCTATCCTTTATAATACTCATTCTAGTAAACCTCTGTCTGAATTGCCTTTCCATTCTGAAGAGACTATTAAACATTGAACTTTTAAAATAAGACCATTCAAGGGGCGCCTGGGTGGCGCAGTCGGTTAAGCGTCCGACTTCAGCCAGGTCACGATCTCGCGGTCCATGAGTTCGAGCCCCGCGTCAGGCTCTGGGCTGATGGCTCGGAGCCTGGAGCCTGTTTCCGATTCTGTGTCTCCCTCTCTCTCTACCCCTCCCCCGTTCATGCTCTGTCTCTCTCTGTCCCAAAAATAAAAAAAAATTAAAATTAAAATTAAAAAAAAATAAAAAATAAAAAATAAAATAAGACCATTCAAGGCTATATAGACAATCCTTTTCAGTTGTCTTTTGCTCCTTGGTCAAAGGTCAAACTAAAGGCCATAGGATGGGAAGTCACTGTTCTGACTGAACACATGATCATAGCAGACCACTTTGAAAGGACTTTGGGACAAAACTATTAACAACACCTGCTAAGTATTGGCTTTACAGATGCCCCCATATCTACTCTCCAGGTGGGCTTCCATATGGATGTCTCCCAGAGTTGATGAGACTGAGGGTTTTCTGGTAAACTGCTACATTATTCCCTTAAATAGCCAAGGGAATCCAAAAGTTCAAAGTAATTTAAATCTTTGCCAAATTATGGTAGACAACAGAACCTGCAGATGGGATCCTGGGAAAACTGGCAGCAGCCAGCTAAGGTGAGAATTCTAACCAGAGTCAGCTTTCCTGGATCTCTGTCTGTAATACCGGGTTGAGAGAAGAAATCAAAATATCTTTTGAACCCTCTTTGGGGATACTTCTTGAAGCCAGTGGGTTGTTTAATACTACCAGGAATATTTATTATTTGTCCTGGCTGAAACCTGGCAAGATATTTAAGGTTCTTATTTTTAAGTGCTTCTGTGACCAGAAGTTGGCCAGATTGGAAGCTAATATTCAAAACCTAAGAACTTCTTTTTGAGGTCTTCTCTCACAAGCTAAAATGAACTATGTGCCCAGAGGGAAAGAAAACCTTCTAAGGCCTTTGTAAAAGGATTTACTAAAGCATTCTGAAGACAAGCAGCTCTAAATCCAGAACATAGACATCTTTTGATTTCCACTTCAATAGAAAATCTCCCTGTTGGGGCGCCTGGGTGGCTCAGTCGGTTAATCGTCCGACTTCAGCTCAGGTCACGATCTTGCGGTCTGTGAGTTCGAGCCCCGCGTCGGGCTCTGGGCTGATGGCTCAGAGCCTGGAGCCTGCTTCCGATTCTGTGTCTCCCTCTCTCTCTGCCCCTTCCCCGTTCATGCTCTGTCTCTCTCTGTCCCAAAAATAAATAAACGTTAAAAAAAATTAAAAAAAAAAGAAAATCTCCCTGTTATAGAAAAGAACATTTAAGATAATGTAGTTGGATGGATGGATCAACCATTTAGATTGCAACCCAAATCTTTGAAGAATGAAAAGCAACTGTCCTTATCTTAAAAATTTTTGCAAAACCAGATATGCAGTTCCAGAAACAATTAAAAGTCCAACTATCCTCTTTACCCATCCCCCAAATTTCATCTATTAATCTCAAAAAGCTTATATGGTTTGTAAAAATTCTGGCCTTAGGAAACTAGTCTTTCTGGTGGGAACTTGTATTCTTTCCCTGTGCCTTTGAGATGTAAATGTTCTACATGGGTTTCTCCAGGAATTTTTATCCAAGCCATTTCTTTGAAATACCTTCAGGGAGGTAATTCTTATCAGAAGGAAAATAAAAGGGGGGAAAGATTATTTGAAACTTAGGTGACTGAAAAATCTTAAGTATCTTCTCCATAAATATTAGAAGAAAAAGCTTTAGCCATCTGAATAGGTGAACTGCTCTCTTGTAATCTAGTGAGTTTTGCATTATCATGCCCATCTCATGGCTAAAATTATAGAATTGAAGCTATAAGGTGCGTGTGTGTGTGTGTGTGTGCGCATGTGTATACTGTAAAATGCATGTATTTGGTGTAGATGTGTGATATTTTCTACCTCTGGATGGTATTGCTGAAATTGATTTGCTAAAGAGTCCTATTTAATTGGCTTAAAGAAAATTAAGCATTTATATAAATTAAGTTTCCTAAGACTTTCAGAAATATAATAGGAACTAACCCAATGCCTTTCAGATTCACATTATCTGGGAAAATACTTGGTATTAAAGATAATTTAAATGTGTTGGTTGAATTAAAGCATATATGTTATCAAGAATGAATATAATTTTGGCATGCAACTTTTATTCTTCCTGGGTTTATTAGTCAAGTAAGTTCATATGATCTATGTTACAAAATTTTTCAGCAAGAAAATAACTTGGTATAATAGATTTTTCATAAGTAATTTAAATATAATTGTTGAGAACAGGTGAACTAAACAGATATAAGTGGGATAAAAACTTTTAGGCAAACTTTTTAAAACGTTTTCTGAAGTCTTTTTGATAACCTGAAACCTTAAAGTTTTACTAAGTCAAATCAAATGATGGATAGTCATTAAATATCTAGACCATTTGCAGATAATATAAAATATTGAAATATTAATTGCTGACGATAGGTTTATCTATTTCGGGCTTCCTTTTGTAGAGGAACTAAAGATATTTGGGTCTATTAGTAAACATGTCCTGTGTCACACCGACAAATTCACTACAAGAAATCTTGCATTTCCAGAAATTATACAGAGCATTTATAAATCTTCCAATCTACAGAAAGCTAAGAGAAGAGACAGTCCATAATTGTTTATTTCTCAATTTTCACCAGAAATTAAAATTTTTAAGGGTTACGAATTTTAATAAACTTAATTGAAGCTACTAAAAATAAGTGACCCATCTCCATATGCAAGGAAAGTAGGAGAAAGTATGAGGAATGGAGATATGTTTTGGTTGAAGGGAAAGAATGTAATTCTGTCCTAAAGTAACATTGGTTATTTTAGAATGAGAAAGAGGAAAAACAGGAAAAAAATCTGAATGTACAAAAGAAAGTTGTAGAATGTTTATGGAAAAAGAATCTTTGGAAAAAAATTTTAATATGTAGTCAAACTGGCTAAGATAGAATGAATTTAATTAAGTCAAATGAATTTTAATATCAAAAGTCAGCTGATAGCAAAATTAGAATTTGAGTTTCTCTTTGTTAAAAGGACAACTATGCATTGTTGATGATGTTAAATTAATTAGGTTTAGTTGCTATGTTAAATTACATGGGAAGCATTTTGTGATACAGTGCTTGAAAAAAAATAAAGGCAAATAATGCAGGAAAGGGGGAGACAATAAGGAATTCCAGGGGTGGAGGCGGGAGAGAAGGGGAGGAAGCTGAACTAGAAACTCGCAGTTCAAAGACAACAGTAAAAAGGTAACGCTGTACAGTCGTCAGCTTACGAAAGCCAGAGCTGGGCCACATTGTCAGCACTGTTGGGAATGCAAGCTGCGATTTAATCAATCATGTAATGCCATCCAGCTAACCAGTAGAAGAACTAAAACAAAATGAGGAATGCTCCAGCAAAGGAGAAGGTGGGTGTGGAGTGGAGCAAAGGGGCCAAATCCTGGCTATTATTTCAGATCACAGTCAGGAAAGAGAGTAGGGTTGTGGGCTAGAATGGTGGAGAATCCTATCAGAAGCACAGGAGGAGCCCTGCAAGCAGAGTGTGGGGGTGTGGGGGAGGGTGGGGCTGCTGCCGCCTTTGCTATTCACTACTTGTACCTGTTTTACCTTTGATAAAGATTTAAAAGAACCCCATATTGATGAGGGATAGAAGCAGAAAAATGTTCTGCTGTTAGCCTGCAAGGCTGACATATAGCTTTCATATTTCCACAAGGATCCAATATGTGCTGGTTGCTATATTCTTAAAGGTCTCATGACTACCTGTATATCTCACCAATCGTAGTTAATATCAAACTGAATGATAAGCACCAGAGAAATCGTGGGAAAGTAGTTTTATGAGAAGAAATTCCAAGAAGACATTTATGATCAAATATTCCCTGCACATCCTCTCTCCCTTGAGCACTAAGCATACAATAGGAAAAGTGCAGCCCTTTCTGCCCACAGGTCATGCTACTTAAATAAACTTACTAAGTTGCACCAACCGTCTCAAGAATGCTTTCTTGACCATTGCACTGACAATCTGGCAATAACATGTGGGTAATTCATGGACACCATTTATGTAGTTACTGTGTGATACAACGTTAAAATGATAAGCAAGAAAATACAGAAGTAGAAGTGTGAAAAAAAGAGAAGAAAGGAGACCTTTGTTGTAAAAACAGAGTCAAGATGACAGGAGAAGGGACAGATGAACCAGGAGTTCAGGCAAGTCCTAAGGACATGTTTCTCTAGAGAAGGAGGAGCAGGGTGATGCCTGATGATGGAATTTTGGCAAAATTAAGAACACAGTTTATCGCTCTAGACTGTCTTAGAATCAAATGAGCCCAGTTTTGTATCCAAAAGATGACTAACCAGGTGTTTTCAGACTGTGTGTCTGAACCACCTAGTCGGCCATCCCCCAGCCTCCAGCTGGATGCCTGACAACCTTCAGCTTCTAGACTCATTTCTAAGGATTATAACAAAAATCTAAAGTATGTAGAGAGTAGTAGGAAAAAAAATTTCAAGAATGGCACAATGTGTAACGGAGTGTATTTCTAAAAGAATGTCCCTTACAAAAAGAAAAAAAAAAAATAAGAAAAAAATCAAGCTGAAATAAAAGCATCTCAGAATGTATCTAAAAAAGAAAATCTGTCAAGTTCTCCTTAGCTTTTAATCTCCAAATACTTAGATAACTTAATGAGGAGGGAACAACACTTAAAAATTTTTCTTCCTTGACATAACTCTACCATAGTTAGGAATAATCATCTTCAAGATCTAGAGCTATTTTCTCAAAACCCCATCACCTGTCAAAATGCACCTGGCAGAACCTCTCTGGAGAGAGGGCCCCTTAGCCTGTCAGGTGAATTCTTACAAGGTGTTTCTTCTCTCTTAGCTGGGTAAGAACCCTGCATTTTGGAAGACACGGTAAGTAACACAGAATGATGCAAACAACTAAGTACTTGCAAGAGAACAAAGTATTCCAGTAAATTATTTAATGAGCTGTTTTGTCTAAAAAAAGGAATTGGGGGTGGGGCACTGACAAAGGAGGATAAGCTGCACAGAGTGTCATGAAATCCTCAGGAGAGGGGTGATCTGTGGTGCAGGAAACAAGTTGGAAAAAGAATACCGCAGCTCATTGCATGGCTAAGGAGAGGGGGCTAACATTTATTGAGCACCAGCCTTGTAGGGGCACTGTGCCACTCTGTGCGGGGCTGTCTGGCCTGCTGGCACACCTCTCAGCTGTCTGTTCCCTGCTGAAGGAGAGAGGTTGGAGGCAAGCCTAGCCTCTGTGTGACCCTACAAATGATAACAAACATAATAGTAAACATAATGGTTACATGTATGGAAAGCTTACCATCAGCCAGACATTGTTCTAAGTAATTTGCATACATTAACTTTAGTCTTTGCAACAAGTACATGAAGGAAGTAATTACCCCATTTCACAGATGAAGGACCTATGAACCACTAGCTATGAATGTAAAGGAGCCAATTGGTTTGGTTCGAGGTTATGTGCTGTGCCTTGGTATAAGATCATATCTTGTACAAGATAGCATGCTGGGTCATAACGTGTCTAAGCAAACTTCCCAAATTGTCCTCAAACACAGTGGCTCACCTGGAATTGCAAAACTACCTCTTTGGGAAGCATCTTCTCTTGTTGGTCAACTCAGCCTCCAACATTAGCCACTTTTTCTGAAAAAAGAATGCTAATCCCTTAGTTTCTTTCCCCACGGCTCCTGTTTATAGGTGTTCTGTGGGCCTTCTCCATTTTCTGTAGCTGCCAGAGACTTTTAGAGTGTAAAAAGACCTGAGTGACTACCGAGGGAATAGGACAAAGTGAGGATGGCAGGCTAGAGTGGTACTCTCAGGGACAAGCGCAGGTCCAGACCATCAGTCTGTAACTGAGGCAGGTGGACAAAGTGAACAAGAAGAAAATGGAGGAAGCCAGGCACCGTTGGCAGTATCTGGGTGGGCCCAGCAGTGGTGGGTGCCCAGCCTCCAGTCTCACTTCCAGGATCACTGGAAGTGGTGCAGTGTCTCTGACCCGACGTTGTCTTCTGCTGGAGGTCAATTCTACGTCTCCCTTTATCTTTATTCAAACATTACTTCATGGTTCCTACCTCTGCATGGTTATACTTGTAAAGCCAGGGCTTTACAAGAGTGGATCAGAGAAACTCAGCCTCAGTAACAAAAAGAAATTTCAACATAATTTCTTATACCTTTAAATCTGTGACAGGGATATTTAATCTGCACCAACCGCAGCAATTGTTTAAAAATCCCCCTTTTCTCCGTTGTTGGTGGGAACGCAAACTGGTGCAGCCACTCTGGAAAAGAGGGTGGAGATTCCTCAAAAAATTAAAAATAGAACCACCCTATAATCCAGTAATTGTGCTGGTAGGTATTTACCCCCCAAATACAAAAACACTAATTCAAAGGGATACATGCACCCCAATGTTTATCATAGCATTATTTATAATGGCCAAACAATGGAAGCAGCCCAAGTGTCCATCGATAGATGAATTGGATAAAGAAGGTGTGAAATCTATCTATCTATCTATCTATCTATCTATTCAGCTGTAAAAAAGAATGAAATCTTGCCATCTTGAAACGACACGGATGGAGCTAGAGAGCATTATGCTAAGTGAAATAAGTAAGTCAGAGAAACACAAATACCATATGATTTCATTCCTATATGGAATTTAAGAAAAAAAATGAGCAAAGGGAAAAAGGCCAATCAAGAAACAGACTTTTAACTGTAGAGAACAAACTGATGGTTGCCACAAGTTAGGTTGGGGGGGAGGGAAATGGGTGAAACAGGTGACGGGGATTAGGGAGTGCCCTTGTGATGAGCACTGGGTGATGCGTGGAAGTGTTGAACACCTGAAACTAGCATAACACTATATGTTAACTGTATTAGAACTTAAATAAAAACTTAATTAAGAAAATAAAAATCCCCCCTTTCCCAACAATTTATATTTAGGTGAACACATAGTTATCACCTACTCCAGGAGGTGCAATGCTATAATAGTAGCCCTGGGACCCGTGTTCTGGTCAGGGTTCGGGTGCAGAAGCAGAGCCACAGTGAGTAATAGAGAACGAGGGGTTCCCTGCAGGAGCCACACCTATGTAACTGTGGGAACCCACAAGGGAGACTGCTGACGGTGCAGCATCTGGTGCTGGCCAGAGGTCTGTCACACAGGCAATCGGGAGGAAAGCCGAAAGTCACGTGAGAGAGAGAGCAAGGACAAACTGCACCCCTGTCTCTCACCACCTCCAACCTCAGCCACAAGATTGGCCTGCAAGAGAAGCTGTGCCCATCTGCATAGCACTGCCCATGTTCCAGGCTGGGGCTGCAGGGGCCGGCCTGCTGCCCCAATGACACAGCCAGCCCCTCGACCGAGGTGAGGGCACGGTGGCACCCGGCCTTCCACTGACCATCACAGCATCAGGAAGAGAGCAGCTTCTTCGCTTCTGCCTTCCAAACCTTGCACACCTCTGTCTGGTGTGGACCTTAACTGAGAAATATCCAGGAAAAAGAATTCTGGGAAACAGAGCTCCTGCTTAGCTAAGTCAACACAGGGCAAAGTCACTGAAAGAAAACACACAGGCTGAGAGTATCTCCGGCAAACCAGGGTATGGTCACTCTACTGGTACACCACAGCTCCTTCACAACTCCTCAGAGCCCCTCTCTGAGTCCTTGCCCACCCACCCCTGTCCTGTCTCCTGCCACCTCCATTTCCTCTCTGGATCACAGACCCCAAAGATGTGGCCTGGAAGATCCTCAGTGAGGGCCCTCAGGGTCAGAGCTGGGCTCCAGCAGCCAGGAAGAAGGAAAGGGCTGTGTAGGGCCATGCTTTAACAATTTCAGCCTCCTCATATTGGGACATAATTGGGCAGTTTAGGATATTGTTGGGATAAGTGCCCCTCAATTCTTACTGTGTACTGTTACTTTTCAAACTTGCATCACTTTGTCACTTGTTTAATGTATTTAATAAATGTTTATTTAGTGCCTGATTTGTTCTGGGCAGTCAGTTTCTGGTACTAGAAGGGAGGAGTCCTGGGTCATCGGTGGTGTGTCCTTAACAAGTGCCTGACTGTCCTCAGCAGGTGTACGGAATGAATGAACAAAGGAATGAATGAATGAATGAACAGAAAGAGAGCTCTGGAAAAATGAGAACAGCTTTCTGGGGAGGTTTGTCATTTTATCCGTGACAAGCGTGGAGAACTGCTCTGACTCTTCTTTGCCAGCAATCTTCCTTAGCGTGGGCCACTTGTGTGGGGTAACCCCTTGTGGGTAATACAGGCACAGAGCCCCAGAAGCTCTATGGGTGCTCTGACTCTGAATTTTGCTGCTAACGTGAATTTAATTCAGGACCTTAATGGTGTTTTAAAATGGCTTTTATATTTAATTATAGATAACATAGGTAAGTATAGGCAAGCAATTACTTAAAGGCAAGCAGACACAGGAAATCCAAGAGCACTAATAGGTTTCTAATGACCAGTTATTTATTGTATTGCAAGTTTAATTAAATTGCTTCCTTCAAATGCAACTCATTGCTGATTAATAAAAATATGTTTTCTATTTACGTGACATGAATGCTTAGTATCCCATCTTACTTTGCAGCCAAAATAAGACTTCATAAATGTGAGTGCAAATTATATTTAACTTGTATCAATAGATTAGAGGCTCAGCTCTACTAATCCTGATGCAATTAGGTGAACTTAAAAAGACATTGAATCAATTTTCTTTTCCTGAAGATAATAGTCTTGGGAATGATTCTTATATTTTTCTATGGTCCTTATGTTTGTATCATTATAAAAAGAACCTTTGATCTTAAATTCTGCTACCCCATATATGGAAAATTGGGCACACGAATCCCACAGTCCTCCTTCCCTTTGGCTCTGTGACAAACGTTCAGAATAGACCCTGAAAATAGAAGCCAGCCACTTCTGCTAAGCAACACAGTATCTTTCCTCTCAGAGACTAAAGAGCCCAGGAGGGTCCCTTCAACTGCCTTCCTGTTTCTCCAAGTCTTGTTTGCAACAAAGTCTAGAAGGTACAGCAGGGATGTTGGAATCTAATACATGCACGCATTTTTGTACAACAGGCATAAAGTGGATTATAAATGAAATCCTACTTGCCCAATAACACCTGGTATCTATCCTCCTGGGATACTTGGTAAGTAGGATTTATTGCTTGCCTTCTTGGCAAGTAGCAACAACTGTGAGTGGGTGGGAATGCTCCAGGGACAATGGAGTTAGGATGCTGGAAATTACAATAAGGTCTGATTGACTCTGAACCATTAACACTGGTGAGTGGCATTTACCATGGTTGGAACTGGGCAGAGTTCCAAGATATCCGTATCCTTAATCTTGGGATCACTTACCTATAGCATGGAGAGACGGCCAGGGGATGGGGGGCTCCTGTCCCAGTCCTACCCCAGAGCCACAGGGTTGATCAATATCATCATTCATCAAAATAACACCTGGAACTGATAGAGATATCCTCTCCACTCCTGTATTGGCAATGCTTAAAACTTAAATATACTATTGTGAGAATTATAGACTCTTAGAGTCATAGGGACCTTGATGGTTAATGGGCTCAATCTCTCGGCCAGTGCAAGAGTTCCATTTGCAATCTGTGTTAGAGCCAGTTGGCTGGTCACTAAAACCTCAGGTTTCTTCTTCCATGGTGTGGAATTGTCTTGGGAGGCAGCTATGCATACCTTCTTGCACCAGGTGAGATCAGGTGACTAGCTCACACCTAGGGATGGAGGTGGAGGTGCTGTGTGTCACTCAGGCGCAGTCCTCAGGCTGGAGGCAGAGGGGTCGAACACTGCAGTGGGCAGAGCAGCACGATGGAGGGTGTGGGGTCCTGCATCACCACCCACATCATCACCCCTACCAGCTGGGATGGTCACATTGGACATGAGTCAGAAACAAACTTGTATTGTGTTAAGACATGGAACATTTGGGATTTGTTTATAACAGCAAATGGCATTACCCTAACTAATGCACAGATGATGATTCAGTTACTGCTTGAATATTTTTGTGCTGAGAAACTTCCTGCTTTAGAACACAGTCCACTCTATTTCTGAATGAATAGATTACCATCCTTTATCACACATTAACATCCCCTTCCCTCTACCTTCCACATAGTGGCCTCAGCTCAGCCACACAAAATGATCCAAGTCCCATTACTTACATGTAGATCTGTATTTACAAAGGTTTATCTGTATGAACAGTTGAAATACAGCTGTGCTGTGGGAACACTAAAGCACTGGGTGGTGCTGCATACCCATTACACCTCTGAGCAGTTGAATATCAGCATGGGATGAGAGCAAGTTATGACTGGTGCCAAAGAGTAGTAACCAGAGTCTAGAACAGTAAAATGTACAGCCTCAAATATGAACTCTGTCCCCCGCTGCATTTACCCTGGGTCTCTCTCATCTTCTTCAGGATTTCAGAGTAAACCGTCTCTAGAATGAGGTTGCAAACCCATTGTATTTGAGAGATGGTATTCTCCCAGTAAAAGGGCTATAGCAATATTTTAAGTCTTATATGTTCTTCTAAAATCTTGTCACTCTCCCATCAAGAGGTGCAGTGTATTTTGCCAGCTCTTTAACCTGTGTTAACTGTTGTGACTACTGATTATGACTGTCTGCATGAATGGGGTGCAGAAGCAATCTGCATGACTTCTGAGGTGACAAGGCTTCCACCTCCTCGCTCTATGGGGATGCTCACCTTGGGACCCAGGCCACATGGAGAGGCTGCATGTAGGTATCTGGTTGACAGCCCCCACAAAGGTCAACCAGCACTGACAGCTAGGAATGTGAGCCTTCTGGCTCTAGTCCCCTCCTTCAAACTGAATGGAGGAGACACACACTATTCCTGTGGAGCCCTGCTCAAACAACAGATGTGTGAACAGAATAAATGGTGCTGTTGTTTTAAGCCTCTAAATTTCAGAGTGGCTTTTTACATGGCAATGGATAACTGGAACATTTCACTATGACATCCTATGATAAGGCCTACAAACATCGCTCCTGTTCTGGGTAAGAGTGAGCACACCAACAGAGCTCACACCAGGTCCACCAGATGATTTACTAGAAGAAAAAAAAGCCATAATTTCAAATATTTTTAGAGTTATGTGGTCAGGGACCACATTCATTTCAAGTTTCTTAGATCAGGGAAAGTAGGTAAAAGTTATTGGTGAATGCAGTCCAGGTACTTTCCAGGTTGTGGACTGAGGCTGGCATATTGTCTGTCATTGGCAATGACCATGGAGAGGTGAGTGGCCACCATGCTGCAGGGGTGTTGGTATGAGGCATAAAGGCTGGATGAGGGGACATTCTGAATTTGATTCTATGATTTTGTAACTGAGTGACCTTTGCTGCCTTTACAAAGCTTTTCCTAGAAGGCATCATCCTAGGCACACCTGAGGCTATGACCTGGCTTTTCAAGGAATGTCTGAGATCTTTCTTTTGATGGTGGCTCTGAGGAAATGCCAAGAAGGGTTTGCCAGCCCTGGAGTCTCTGGAAGTGACATCCATTGAGGCACATGTAAATTTTCAATATCTATTTTATTCTAGAAAGGCCTATGTATTTCACCACAGCTCAGAATAAAAACAACTCTTGGCAAATTCACAATAGAATTCTAAACTTTCCTGAGAAGAAGCCAAATATCATTTTATCTGTGAAAAGATTCCATTACTCTTTCTCATGAGGTTGATTATTCTACTTTAGCTCTGTATCTTTCATAAAGAGATTCACATTTTTCTAGAAAACACATCAGTATTATTTATAATTGACAACTTCTCCTTGGATGATTTAGGATGTACTTCTGCCAAGACATGAATTTAGATATTAAATATTATTCAATGTCAATTATGCTATGATTATTCTGGAAGCTTTTTTTATATTCAATTTTTACTCATTTTGCTTATGCTGTAATTTAAATATGGGATTTTCTTTACTGTATTAAACATATTACCAATGCAGTGCTTTAGCTTAATAACTGTACCATGCATATAAGTTTAAGTACTTTCCAAGTTCTTGAGCCAAACTAAAATAAAGTGTGTTATGTCTCCAAATTGGAGAAGAGAATTTATTATAATTCTTTTGAAGACTGTGAAAGAAAACAGACAACTGCAGGATTATTTTTAATTCCCAAAAAGAATTTGAAATATTTTTGTCACAGTGCTATGGAAACTACAGTCAGTAACAAGGCGATACCTCATCAGAGTAAAATGTTCGTTGCCTTAGATATTTATTTAATTGAATGATCTATTTCATCAGTTTGAACAAATTCGTGTTCAAATGTTAATGTTCCAGGTAATCACTTCAGTCTCCACCTGAGCAGATTAAAATTTGCCTCAGGACCTCCCTCTGCATTGTCCAAGAATTACCAGCCTAAAGGGGTCTGGCTGTTTCCTAAACATGCAGTGGGAGAACTGGAGACTGTAAGTGCCTGCCTGAGGCCTTCAGCACCCGCTGCCTCTACTCCCCATGGTGGCCCTGCTGGCTTCAGGCATCCTTCAGGATGCTGTTGCCTTGCCTCTGCTCATTTGGGAGAGAAGAGGGGGAACCCAGTGTATGCTCACTTGGCATGATCCACCAGGTCTGGGGTCTGGGCTCACTCACTTTCAGAACAGGGGCAATTGTAACTGGATGACCATGAGACATTCCAGCAGCCAGTCCCTCTCCTTGGGCCACCTCCCCAGGTGGCATCTCTTGAGTTACCCTCACACATGCGCCCATTGTCCCTCCAAGATGCTGGTAGGGAGGATCTTCCAGCCTCAGCCAGCTCAGCTGGGTTAGCTGACCCATGACCATCAAGACCTAGGTCATCAGACCACCTTCACTTCTTTTGATGGGGGATTGCTTACACTCTGGGTGACTTCTCCTTCCAAAGCACTATTCAGTAAAAACAGTATCTTGATGAAGGGCTGAGGAGACTATGGAAACTGGCTGACAACCTCTCAGCTTTATATACCTAGAGATACGGCGGGGGGGGGGGGGGGGGGGGGGGGGGGGGTGGGGAGGATAGCTTTTGTCAAGTCGCAGAAACAGTCCTACTGACTTTCCACATACAGCAGATACCTGTCTCACCTGTCTATAACCAGTCGGAGCATGCAAGTATTTCTTCCCAGTACAGAAGGTGCCTTGCTGCCTCACCTACAGTCAAGAAAGTGCCAACTCACATGGGGCAGTTTATGCAGGCTAAAAAGTAGTTCAAATTCTGGCAAAGCAGGCATCCAGGTATCTCAACATTAAGAAACAAAAGTGAGCTTCTGTGGAGCAATAACATATCCTGTACATGGACTAATGACATTTACACCGTAGTGACCTGGGACGGTTGCTCTAGTGAAGTAAATGCATGGCATGTATTTTGCAAGCTTGAGAATGTTCCTGTCACCCTCTCTGTAATGGGAAGGGCAACATTTGTGTAGCACTAAATCACATCTGTGAAGCATTTTGGAAGCTGCAGATGGAAAGTGTTAGGAGCAACTGAGAGTGATAGATGAGACCCCCTGGTGCAGGTTCCTCCCTTGTCCTCCATGTAGGAAGTGGGAAAAACTCTTCCCTGCAGGTTCCAAGGAAGAAACCATGCTTGCTCTTTTCATTGGAGCTTCATCCATCACCTCCAAGAAAATGACTCCCAGACTTACATCCCCAACTCTATCTCCCTCCGGAGCTCTGAATCACATCCCTAACTTCCAGACATCTGCACCTCCCTGGCCTGCCAGCACCTCAAACTAATGTGTCTAAAATAAAACTTGTTATCTGGCCCCTTAAATTGGCCCCTCCAGGCTCCCTTTTTCAGGGGAGGGTCTCCATGATTCCTCTTGATCTTCTTCCTCCTGCATCTACCCAGTGAGAGGAGGCATTTATTTTTATGTATGTATTCAACAAGTGTTTACTGAGTACCTACTGTGCTTGCTTGTGGGGGAGGATACAAGCTTAAATCCAGATCCTCAAGGAGCTTCAATTCAGGAAAGGCAGACAAAGCATCTGTGTGGCATGAGAGAGGGATAAAATCAAAATGAAGATTAAATATATACTTTTGAAGGGAAATGGAGGGGAACATGCTTTTGGTGAAGAGGGTTTACGTTTGTTGAGTGCCCACCCTTTGCTTGGTATATTGTACACTGCTTTGGTTTGGGTTTTTCCCCAGAAGCAGATCCCAAGGGAAGGATGGGAGGCAAGAGGTATGTTTAGGAGAGGGTCCTGGACAAGATCTGCAGGGGCGTGACACACAGAGGGGGAGGTCAGTCAACAGGGTTGCACTGTGGGTACTCGAAGCTAAACTCATGGAGGATTTGGGGGAGGCAGTGTAGGGCTGTCCTTCCCAAGGGGCAAGAGAACTGTCCTCTGCCATTGCTGAGGGTCACCCTGGCATTTAGAGCTGGTCACATGCACTTGAGCAGAGAAGACTCCATGTGGTCACAGAAATCTCCCAAGGGCAGAGACCCCCAGTTTAGTAATGGACTGGGGCAGTGAGGGTTGAGAACATGTGATCAGAGCCTTGACAGCCTCCACCCCATGAACATTGTCTTACTGAAGCCCCTGTCAAAATGATACAGTAGGTTGAACTCATCTCACTTTGAATACGCAGGCTTGGGCAGCCTCGGTAACTTGCACAGACAGGGAACTGGTCGCAATAGAAAGAGGCTTGACCTTATGCCTATTTGACTCTGCAGCCCACAATCTTGGCTCAACAGCACAAGCTGGGAGACATAGCAGGCTGCATGGAGAGGCACTAGAGACAGTTGTGGATGTGTGTGGCTCTCCTGAAGCTTGCAGGTTGACATTGCAGGTTTTAGTCTTGGTTTCCAGTTAGTAATACCTTCACACCTGCCTTTTTTCCTTTGCTGACTAGTGGGGTGACCGCTTGCTCTCACTGCCATTTCCAGTTCTTTTCCGACTCTCATGGCCACTCAGTGTCTGTGTTCCTCTCTGTTGCTTTTCCTCACCTCCCCTGCAGTGCAGTGCTCCCCAGGGCTCTGCCTTCTGAAAGCTTTCCTCGCCTCTTCTCCACGGATGAAAGCACTCCCTCCCCCAGGTCTTCCTGCTGCCTAGAAGCTGCTGATTTCAAGTGTGCATTTTCAGCTCTTGCCTTATTCATGAGCTCCAGGGGTTGGGTGGATATAAAAGAGATTCTGGAGTTCTGCTCTTTGAATGCGAATCCTGACTCTTCTACTGGGTAGCTGTGGGACCCTGGGCAAGTTACTTATCATCTTTCTGCCTCAATTTCCTTGCCTGTAAAAGGGAGGCAGTACATGGATTCCATGTCAGTGTGGGGCTGTGCCAACAGCTGGTTCTCATTCTGTGACCATACTTGTTTAGCTATCGTATTTCCATCTGTTTGTTGCACATCCTCCTGTAGGGCCAAAGGTCCTTAGCACCTGGGCCCCTACTCCCATGCTACTTTATTTTTTATCTCTATTTTTAAAATTACGGTGAATTATGCTTAACATAAAACTTACCATTTTAACCATTTTAGGTATTCAAGGGCATTTAGTTCATTCACGTTGAGGTGCACCTTACGTCATCTGTTAACCAATAAGCTCCTATCTTGTGTCTCCCTGGTTCAGATTTCTCCTTGCCCCGGATGACTGCATTTCAGGGCTGCCCAACTTTCTAAACATTGCAATGCCCTGGGAGAGACACTTGATGGCTCTTCAGGGCCCTCAGGATCCAACCAATCTTTGACTTTCTAGTGCTTTCATGCTGTGTCTTTGACTACATACTCTCCAAACCCATCACTCCCTGTTCTGCCAGTGAGGTTTCCTCTTGATTCCTCACACTCCACCTTTGACCTTATAGATGATCTTCTCTCTCCCTTGAGGGTCGTCTCCTCTCCTTCATCCCAGGCAAGTTGAGTCTATCCATGAGACTGAAACACCTCCTCCCTGGAACGCTCCTGGCTGACTCTTCCATTGTCCTTCATGGTAAAATGTTTCAGTAGGGGGCCTGACTTCACAAATAGACTTCATATACTGAAGATGGACTATGATCAGCCTGCTGATTCTCTGGGGTGTAGGACAGTGCTCTACCAACTGAATGGGTGCTCGCATGGATGGATAATAGACTCAGGGCTAATTATACCAGAGGGCTTGCTCTGGAAATCAGAACAATAGATAATGATTTGGAGGGGCAGATTTTGAATGGAGAGAAGTCTATGTGCTTTGCAGAGAAGGGAGAACTGATGTCAAAACTAAGGTGTTTGTTGGGAGGGTCCCAGGCCTGCAGACGGTGTGTTTGGGTGTGGCTCCTGCTTGCCTTCTCTCCATGCATTACAGATGCAGACATTATAAGTACTAGAAGCCATGAGTTTCATAGCTATTAGGAGCCTTGCTGTTATGACTTCATGCTCACACACACAGCACATACTATATGAAATTAATTTTGAGGGATTCACTTTCTTTTTATAAAAAGAAAGCACAATAGAAGTTCCAGATCTCAGATGCTGAAAAGCATTTGTTATGATCTCATATGGTCTTGGAGTGAGAGGGAATTTAGAGGTCAACTGGTTCAGCCCTTTCAAACTCAGTTTAGTCCAACTCTGCAGGTATATATTTAATGCCTACACTGCTCAGGACATTTTTTGACAGGTCTTAATGACCAGTAAAACATAGTATTTTCCCTTGAGGAGTTTGTGGGCTTGTAGGGCTACAAGATTGCTATAAAATAAGTATAAAAGTAGGGAAGAATATGAAAGATTCAGGAAAAAAGGGCCAAGCAGATTCACAGGAGAGGCAATTAGGAAGGGCTTCCTGGAGGAAATGGTCTGTGAGATGGATGGGTTTCTACAGGTGCAGAGCGATGCAGCACAAGTTATACCCATGAGCAAGGAAATATGGGTTTGGGAAAGAGCTTGGAAGATGAAGAGTCACGGCCTATGGAAAACCAATGGGGGGTAGGGGGAGGCAGCATCCTTGCATCAGGAAGCAAAGCTGGTTCCACAGTGAAGACTCCACAGTGGATGGAAAGAGGAGAGACTGTGGACAGAAGTGCCATGGTACAGTTAGAGATAGTAACAGGGATATAGGAGGCACTTGGGGGAATACACATCCATTATGATGTTAGGAAGCTGAAAAAAAATTCGTGACTAGGTACATATAAGAGACTGGGTTAGGGAGGCCTCCAAGGTTGGCTTCTGTCTTAAAATTGGGCACTTAGGTTAATGGTGGGGTCAGGGGAGCCACAGGATGGTGTGGTTTGGTTGAAATTCACTTGGTTGCATGTGACAGAAACCCAGCCCAAACTGACTTAAGCAAACACAAGATTATAATGGCACATGGATGCTTTAGGCACAGCTTCCTTTATGAACTCCCATCCCTGCTCTAGCAAGAGCTATCATTATCTATATGTATGCCAAATCTCAGGACCTGCTGAGTGATGTGGTCACCCTGGACTAATCATCTCTAGGGGCGAATGATTCAGATTGGCCAGCCTTAGCCCCCGGGCCTGCTGGGGACATGGGTGCAGGCGCAGTGAGCAGCCATCTATGAGGGTCATGTGGACCAGGGATGGGGGGCTCCCCAAAGGAAGTAGTGCTGGGCTGAACAGAGGTGCTTTAATGAGATTCTTTACAGACATAATTTGTGGCTCAATTCTTTCTTTTTGGGATCCTACTTCCTAAGACTGCTGATGCTGTTGTTGGACAACTCAACCTTATTAGAAAGTCTTTCTCTATGTTTAGCTGAAACCTGCCTCCCTGTAACTCTAATTCACTTTAGTTTTCTTCCTAATAACAAGGCAAAACAAATATCCCTTCTAACATTTTATTCAATTGTAGAGATTTCAAGAGCCTCTAAAGACGTGAGATTAGAATTTTTTTTTATGTTTACTCATTTATTCTGAGAGATAATGGCAGAGAGAGAGAGAGAGAGAGAGAGAGAGAATATGAATCCCACAGGGATCAAACTTATGAACCTTGGGATCATGAGCTGAGCTGAAATCCAGAGTCAGACACTTAACTGACTGAGCCACCCAGGTGCCCCAAGAGGTGAGATGCTTTGGCTTTTATTTTATAGGAGAAGTAACTGAGGTTCACAGCAGTGATGCCACTTGCCTGAAGGAGCCCAGAGACAGTCTCTCCTCACTGCATCACATTGCCTGTACTGGTCCGCAGGCTCTGCTCTCACACAGCACCTGATGTACAACACATACAGAAACTATTTATTGAATGAATGAACAGTGCTCCAGATGGCTCACTTTGATACCTTTCCAGCATGAAGGCCAAGCTGTTCAGCATGGTAACAATTGTTGCATATTGAGGGCCTTCACTGGTTTCTGATTGATAATAAATAATTCATATTAGTTATAATACCTTGTTATAAACAACAGAAATGGATTCTGGCTGATTTAATAATAAAAAAGGAACTAATTAAGGAAAATTGGGACATCCATAGGATCACCAGGAAGACTGGCAAAGTAGTGGAGGCCACAGCCCAGGCTTTCCATGCCAATCATGCCTGGCATGGGTCTGGTGACAACAATTGACTCTGTCCTCAACATACAACATGGTTGGCCCTGCCCCTGTCATCTACCCCCACCTGCCCTTGCAGCTGGAACTCCATGATGCCGCATCAGCCACCTTCCTTCTACCTCTCAGGGCATGGGGCGTGGGGGGGGGGGGGGGGGAGGTGGGGTGGTTAGCTCTCAACCAGCAAAGTCTGAGCCACATCCCTACACCCTGGCTGAAAAAACAAATATCTGACTTTCACCAAGTGGATAATCGCCCAAATCTAAGAAGGAGTTCAGATCTTGGGCAGCCAGAAACCTGACATACAGTGACCCATCCTGTTTCCTCTGAGCTTTCTCTTCTTTGGACAGACACCTTCTCTTCCTTCATCCTAAATTTATGGGTGAGGCCTCTAGATCCAATTACCACCTGCCATTAATATTTGGTTCCCAGAATTGAAAGTAATTCTGCAAATGAGGTCTGACAAGCCCAAGGCACGATGGGATTATTTCTTTCCATATTCCATCCTTTAACTTCCATTAATACATCATAAGATTTCATTACTTTTCTAGGCGGTCATACTACACTGATGACTCATGTTGGCTCATATTATGCTTGTGGTCGACTCAATTCCCAAGATCTTTTCCTGTGAGTGGCTGTTAAGCCAGGTCTTCTCAATCATTTACTTATATAATTGCCTTATTGAACATGTGCACATTTAACTGAGTAATATAACACTGTATTTGTAATACTTCAACTATTTAGTTCACACCCTTAAATTCCTTTACACTGTAGTACATTTTACTTGGCTACTTCAATCACAAACTTCAAACTGGTGGCCTATGGGCCAATTTGGCCATGCATTCATTTTGTTTGGCTAATATAGTGTTTTTTTGAGAACTTATTTTGTTGCCAACAGTTGAACATCAGGAGATCTCCCATAAAAAGCAGGCCTTCCAACTTCTCTTGAAAAGTAGAAATATCTGGCAATACTAGGCCCTTGTTTCCTCGAGGCAATGTGTGATTGGCTGGAGCCGAGGAGAAGCTATGCACTTTGCAAGGTGCAGACCCCACCATGCTCTATTGCTTCATCCACTTTATGCCGCTTCATGAATTTCCATGCCCTGTGCAGCCTCTAAGTACATTTGGGATTGCAACCTGTTTGCTGTGGGAGTTGGTTAAGGCAGAAGCTGAAGAGGTAGAGTGGAAGCAGAGGAGGTCTGAGAAAGGTGGAGCTCAGTGGCCCTGTGCTTGCTCTTGTGTGCTCTCCATAGAGAGGGAAGCTGAGGACAGAGGGGTGGCTCTGGGCCCCTGGCACATGTGTCTGTGGTCTGTCTGGCATGCCACTTGTTCTGGAAATTCTCACCTCTCCTTCTGTGTGACTCCTGAGGGTGCTGCCAGGTTTTAGATGATCCTGCTCCTGTGGCCAGCACACATTGGTCCAGAAAGTGACCACTTGGGCCAAGCTAGATGGTAGGGTTTTAAAACTTCCAGCCCCTGACAGCATCAGATGAGTATCTTTGGTGAGTGGCTGAAGTCATTGGATGAAATGCTTCTGGAGCTTTGACAGTGTCTCCTAAACTGTGGGTTGGGAAGTGGAGGCAGCTGGTACAAGAGAGGGAAGGAGCATGTCATCATATAGAGAAGTGTGAAGAGCAAGACACACTGTGGGCCTTCTGCAGTAAGCTGGCCTAGCTCTTAGCCTGGGGTCCTGTGAGGTGCTCCTAATTCTCAGTCTACCCTGCTCATTTAAACCTGGCTTCATTTCTATTGTTTGCTACCAAATGCACCTGGGGCATTTGAGTACAGGTGGCTCCTGCTCTCTGCAAACCCTTCTAGTGTCTGAGGGCTCCCTGTCTTGTTCCCCCTTGTGTCCTGTGTCCATGCCACCTGCTTTTGAATCAAGCATTCTGGGTCCTTTTGAAAATTCCCCTTTGTTGTTCCTGAGGGAGGGTCAAAACATGAAGGCCGTTCTGTGCACTGTGACCTGCCCTCTGGCCTCCTGGGCAGTCTGCTCCCAGGTTCCTGTTAGCCAGGTGCTCAGAGATGCTGTCCACCTCACAAAGTTTCCAGTGCTCATGTGAATAATACATACTGAAATCCACACCACTGAGAGACATCCACAAAGCAGGTCGCAAAGTTTCTAGGAACTGGCGACCTGGTATGAGCTCAGGATACCCGGAACGGAGATGTTAAGATGTGTGGTGTTTAAAACACCACTAGGTGATGATTCTGAGACCTTTATTTTATTAATTCCACAAATATTTATTGAGCACCCACTGTGTGCCAAGAAATGCTCCAGGCACTGGGGCTATTATAATGGAAAAATATGTAGCTGATCAAAAATTTATATTCCAATGGAATGTGATCTTAGTAGGTATTAAGTTCTGGAAACACAAAAATTAACAAAATTCAGCGTCAATGGTTTCATAACTATAAACCTTATCTCCCTCGCATGTAAAATGAAATTAAAATAATTATCTCACAGGGCCCTTTAGATGATTAAATAAAATAATGCATAGACTCGTTCTTGGCATTTAAGCCTCAACAAATATTACATTCTCCCTAAAAAGTCAAAAAAGTCAAAAAAATTTCACAAACCACAGGTTAGCCTGACTGATGGGCGAGCCCTCAGCGCCTTTTCTGATGTTAGCTTCGGCAAGAACTATCTGGCTATGTGAGAGCTTCCAGCTCAGGATCCATGGTTTGTGCTGGCCCTGGGAGAGATGGGGGACACAGCGCGCTGGGAACCCAAAGCGGCCACGAGGGGGCAGCGCACTGCAGGGAATCTTCCCGGTCGACCCCAGCCCACCGCCAAACTTCCCTGCTGCTCCCGGTCCTCCGTACGTACTTCCGTTGCTCTGACGCTCCCAGAAGCCGGGGCGTCGGGAGGCAGAGCGCGAATACCCCTTCCTCTGCGTCTCCCGAGGAGAAATTGGAGCAGGGTTCGCGAGACTGCGCCGCAGTGGGCGCGGCGCGGAGCCGGGTGCCCTGCGCGAGGGTGTGGGTCCGGCGGGCAGCGGCGCCAGCCTCGGACTAGCGACTCCGGGGAGGGCGGGTTGCCTCCGGGAGGAGTCTGAGCCGCCCCGGGGCGCCTCAGCCAACCCGAGCGCCTTCCTCTGCTGCTTGGCGGGGCGTCCCCGCACCCACACCCGCAGCTCCGGGCTTGTCACTTCTGCGCCGCCTGGAAAGGGGACCGGACCGGGAGCGCTCCGGGGAGTCGTCAAAGAGGATGCCTGGGTGTTGGCTCTGTTCCTAAGCTGCTTGCCGGCGCTGGCGAGGAAGGCAGTCGGGATAACACCGCCCAAACTTTCCTTCGCGCAGCGTCGGGAGGAAACCTCCTTCTCTGAGGTTCGCGGAGAGCCAGAAGGAAGACTCGGAGCTCCCGGAGGGGACGGGGCCGAGCCTGCGCAGGAGGGCGCGCTCGGAGTTCTTGGGAGCCCTAGACGTGCCCTAAGGGACAGGACTAGTTGTTGGCGTGCGCCCTAGTGTAAGGGAGGTCCGGCGGACGCAGCGTCTCCACTCCTGCGCCCCTCACTGACCGTGGCCTCTGCGCGCTCCCTGCGCACGTGCTCGCGGCCGGGGACGAGGAAGGTCCGGCGGAACCCGCTCGGGGCAGGGATTCGCGGGCAGGCCCAGGGCGCATGGAGGCGCCGCGGGGGCGGTGCGGCTCACCAGCTGTGCGGGGGAGCGCGCACGCTGCGCCCAGGCCTCCCCGGGGACCCGACCGGCCGCTCCCCGCACTTCCTGCCGCGGGGCTCCGGGCAGCGGGCGGTCACTCCGAGTGCAGTGCCCGCTGAGTGTCGTGCCTGGCGGTGTCCTGGACCCCCCGCGCGAGGCGGTGTGGACAAGCGGCGGGACAGGTGTAGCTCGCAGCCGCGGGCGCCGCGTTCCGAAGGACTGGGTGGGCTCGGCTGGAGGGGAGTTGGCTCCCGGGGCCCAGAACTCCGGTCTTTGCCGCGCAGGCCAGTCGGTGTGCTACTTTGTATCGCCGCGGCCGGAGCCTCGGGCCGCCAGTCGGGGTGAAGGAAGTCCTGGCGGAGCCCGGTTCCTCGGCGGCCGCCCAGGCGCGATCCTGATGCCCGCTGCCTGCGGCGGGCCCCGCTCCGGCCCCGGGACCTAGGCAGCTGCGCGCGGCCGCCGCCGGCGCCTCCCCCATGCTGCTCGGAGCGTCCTGGCTGTGCGCGTCCAAGGCGGCCGCCGCTGCTGCGCAGAGCGAGGGCGACGACGACAGGCCGGGTGAGCGGCGGCGGCGGCGGGCGGCGGCCACGGCCGCGGCGGCGGGTGAGGACATGGACGAGTCGTCGCTGCTGGACCTGCTGGAGTGCTCGGTGTGCCTGGAGCGGCTGGACACCACGGCCAAGGTGCTGCCGTGTCAGCACACCTTCTGCCGCCGCTGTCTGGAGAGCATCGTGTGCTCCCGCCACGAGCTGCGCTGCCCTGAGTGCCGCATCCTGGTCGGCTGCGGCGTGGACGAGCTGCCCGCCAACATCCTGCTGGTGCGCCTGCTGGACGGCATTCGCCAGCGGCCCCGCGCTGGTGCCAGCCCCGGCGGAAGCCCGCCCGCGCGCCCCGGCCCCGGCTCAGGGGCGACCTCCGCGCTCGCGGGTGGAGGGGGCAGCGCGGCGGGCAGCGCCCCGGGATCCCCGGTGTTTCTCTCTGCCGCGGCGGGCAGCGCCACCGCCAGCCTGCGTGAGCTGGCGACCGGCAGGAGTGCGCCCGTGGCAAAGGTGGGTATCTGCTTCGTGGTGTGGCGCCACAGTGTGTGTGTGTGTGGGGGGGGGAGGGGCCCGCGTGAGTATAGAGGGCAGTGATGAAGGACAGGGGATACAAGAGGTGGCTTCACAGTGGACTTCGCCTTGCTCTTCTTTCTCCACCTTGTTTCCCTCCAGGGACTCTGTGAGTGTAACCCTTCAAGTCCTACTTGCCAACTCTTAGACACCCCCCCCCCCATCCTTCTCCCTCCCCTCTGGACCACTTGTCCGCACCAATGGTCCATCCATCCTCTCTCTTTGGAATCCCTTTTCGCACCACCTGCACTTGCTCTGTGACGGCATGCTGTCCTAGGGAACCTTGCCACCTGTTCATAAGTGGTGACACCTCATCCTCCCCCAGGGTGGGCACACCTTCCTGTCCCCTGCTAACCTTTAGTCCCTCCAGTCCCTCTGCTGGCAGGGTCTGTCTCCCCCCCCCCCCTTAACTTTGCTGGGCCCTCCCATCTCCCCAGAAACAGTCTTCTTACCCTGGACCCCCAGACTGGCCCTCTGCACACCCTCTGCGGGCCCCTAAAGTTAGTGCTTAGTGGTTCCTGTGTTCTGGCCCTGCATGCCTGTCTGGCAAGGGGGGATTGGGCAGAGGGAATTGTGTGACGGGTTGGAGGAACATCAGTTACAAACTTCAGGTAATGGGAGGGAAGTTAACCTGGAAATGGAAGACATGTTTGGCCCAGCCCTTCTTGGACTTGGTCTGTCGGAAACCCTGGTCCTCTCTTGGGCTCTTAGGCACAGTTGCATTCCCAGGTGGGACATTATTTGAGGTTTTATTTTTTTTCCGACTACATTGTACAGCATTTTTCACTGTTTCTATTTTAGTGAAAGATTTTATCTTGGGGCTTCAGTGATTTGGTTTCAGAAGCTACTTAGAAGGTGTCATTTCACACGCTCTGCTACTATTATTTTTATGGAGGCAGGAGGATAGCTATGGGATGCTGGTTTAAGTGAGAAGCAAGATATTCATGTTTTATATTTTCTTTAAATATAGAAAAATACCATTTAAAGGTAAAAAACCACATTGTTGATCTATTGCAATTATCATTCATTTTAGAAAACACAACCTTATTTCTCTACTTTTGACCATTTAAGAAGCTGGTGGCTCATAAGTCATTGAAATAATTCTTCCAATATATATGACGCCAGGAAACTAGGAGAATTCTAACCATCTGAATTAGTACTACAACATCTTTGAGGTTAGGAATTTAAGCCCTTGGATGTTGAGCTTTAGAGGTAAATGCCATACTTTGCCAAACTGTGTTTCTCCTATGGATCAGGAAGAATGGGCATTCAAGAATAGTCAAGGAATGTTTATACCTGGGATCACTGCTGGACAGTAGTTAAGTAGTTTTTCTTTGGTTTTAATTGTGATTAAATATAGTTATGAGTGTGCTTGTTCCACATTTTCAAACTTTTCCTTCCTGTCCTTGCTGTTTTCATCTAAGGTATTATAATGAAAGGTCTATTTGCAGAATGGGCGGGTTACCCTCCTCCTCCTCAGAGAACTAAATGATTTTTGGAATGATGTTTCTAGTTAAACACTAGGACATTTTTTGATGGGCCGATATTTACAGATGTCTTCCCAACTCATTTTTATGTGAACTGTGTTTGATCAGGAGGTTAGGAGGTAACTTCTGACATTTGAAAGGCCAGAGGCAGCTCCTGGAACTCTGTGGCATTTGTAGCATTAAAAAAATTGTCAAAGAGGTTGAGCTTATAACTTTCAGCAATGACAGTAACAGGGAGTTAATTTTTTGTTGGCTGGTTTTTGGGGGTTTTGGTGGACTTTATTTATAAGAATATGTAGTAATCAGACTGATGATGGCTTTCTGAGCTTCAGGAAACTTTAGAACACCGCATCTTTCTTTTTGTTGCATTAACTGAGTGTAATCCTCACCCCTTTCTTCACAGGCCCACGTCATAAGGACTAAGTTTGGGTTTCAGGAAGAGTCTGAATGAAATCCAGTCTTATATTTTATCATTTTCAGAGAATGGAGGTGGAGATCATAGTATCTTTTGGCTTTTTACCCACTGATGTTAAAGTCAATGGGAGTCTTCTTGGGCAGCCAGAAGTCCTGCATATAGTGTTTCACTTTAAACAACCCTATACATTTGGCAGGCAAAGACTTCAGCTAAAAATTACTTCCAAGTAGGCTTTTGGTACTTTACTGTCTATTGGAATTACTTTGACTCCTCATAGCAAGGCTAAATGCTGGATGTTGCTTAAGAGATGGACACTTAGGTTATTATTCAGCAAAGACCATATATGCCTTAGTAGCAGGCTGACTGTAAATAAAAGACAGTCTTCAAGTTTCCTAGTGAGAAGCTCCTCAAACCTTTTGGGCCAACTGGGATATGTAAACATTGTAGGTATGCAGATAAACAAATGTCTGCTTAAATTGTGTATTTACATACAGTTAGACGTTGAGAATACATCACGTATAAACCGGATTGATTCTTGTTTGGTTCTCCTTGGAGTTCATGAAACAATTTTCCACATTCTTCACCTACATCTTTTTTGTCTGGGTTTTGGTTATCAGTAGGGTCACTTGGAATCCTCTAGCCTGGTTAGCAGAACCTCCTCGCTCTGCTTACACCTGAGCCATTTGAGATGAAGCATTTAGGAATCAGGTAGTTATGCTACCCCTGGACATTTTATACCAGGTTACAAGTACCCGCTGCCTAAGGTTAGGACTCACGGTTTCTTTATTTGCCTGTTGGGAAATACTTGTTATGTGTTGCTTCTTAAAGTGATCTTTTGAGAAGTCCTGTTTTAACAGAAGTGTCCAACTACTGCAGTTGCTCAATGTGTGCTAAGTTTCTTGGCCTAACTTGTTTCTGCTTTGTATTTACAGTTGTGTGAGGTGACCCCTGTAATACCCCCAGTGAGCATTCATTCAGGTGTTTCAGGGAAACGTGTTTTCCTAAAAGGGTTTTGCAGTTCCAAATTGAGTAATTTAAAGAGCACTTTTTCATATGCTTTCATAAGAACCCAAATGTGAGACAATTACAATTTTTTGAGTGATTTCTTTTTGGGGGGACCCCCTTGCCTTATATTTGGGCACACACAGAATTTACTGTGGACCTATACTGTGCCAATCACCATTCCAGGTGAACCAGACCAGAATGGGCTCCCCCTTCTCTCTCTTTTTTTTTTGATGGGGGAAAGGGAAAGGGAAAGGAGAGGGAGAGAGAGAGGATCTTAAGCATGCTCCATGCCCAGTGGGCGGAACCTGATGTGGGGCTTGTTGTAGGGCTCTACTGTGGGGCTTGATCTCATGACTATGAGATCATGACTTGAACAGAAATCAAGAGTCAGTTGCTTAACCGACTGAGCCACCCAGGTGCCCTGAGCATGGGCTCTTTTTACAGAGCTGACATGAAGGGAATAGAAACCAGTCTGCCCTCTGCTCTCAGGAGGGTCCTGAGGGCACTGGATCAGTATTGAGCACAACTCTATGAAGGTGAAGAGGAAGAGCATTTTCACAAATTAGAGAACTGTAGAAAATTTGGGTAATGCTTTTGATGATATAAAACATAGGCGTTAGGAGCTGATTTGTCTGTATTGTATATCTTGAAGTACTTCGGGATATGTTTAAATTGGAATTCTGTATCTCTCAGCCAGTGTGACTGAGACCCTGTAGTGGGAAAAGCCTAATAAACTGGAGAATCATACAAGTGATATCTATTAAACATTTTATTTTAAAAACATATATATGTGTTCATCATTTTTTGGATGCAGGGCTAAGGACTTGTCTTTGAGTTCTGAGATGACTTAAACCATAGCCACAGTTTACTTTTTGTTATTTTCAAATGGAGAACAAAGAGACTTTCTAAGAATTCTGAGTGGAGCACCTTCTAGATTTTAAGTAATTCCCACTTAATGTTGTATGGTTTAGTTTATGCCCAATTTGACGATTTTAAAGTGGTCCGTCTTTGGTGAGTGTTTCCGAGTCACTGTGTTTTTCCAAGCAGTGACTTCCTTTGTGCAAAACGTCTTTTGTTTGTATAACATTTTGTTATCAGTACACTTGCATAAACATGGTTAGGACTCAAGACCATGAATTCCAGGTAAGCACAAACCTCCCTGGGCAAGAGTGAGGGCCTGGACCAGCAGGGGGCCAAGCTGAGCCTTCCAAGGAGTTGGGTGCCTTTGGCCGTCCTATGGAGGAGATGGGGAGTTAACCAGTCCAGCTGGTCAGCTCTCTGGAGGCCAATTCAGAGAGTGTCTGTGGTATCTGGAAGCAAGTCAGCGTGTTCTTTAGTTGTTAACATTTGGGCAGCTTATGCTTGAGATTTTCTATTTGAACAATTACTGAGTGCCTACCATGTGCTGGGCACTTTGGCATATGTCATTTATAGAAAGTTCTCCATAATCCTGTGAGGTGTGGTGGGTGGCATAATTAACCAAGAGGGATTGATATATGGGCAAAATGGCCAAGTCAGAGAGCCAGGAAGTGTTGGATTCAGGGTACGTTCTCAGGCTCCATTCCTTTCTGTTCTGCTCGGCTGTATCATTGGGCTTTTGTTGTTTGGTCTTGGAAGTAATAAGGATTCCAGAGGAAAAGTCCCAGTGCCTGGAGGCCCTCACAAAAAAGCCAGACAGCTCACAGGACAGCAGACAAGTGGTTGACTTGTGGTCCCCGTGGTGACAAGTGCAGACACCAGCCTTTGGAGACATGACAGATGAGTCACAGTGAAGTCCTTTTCGGGCCTGTTTTCAGCAGGCTGCTGGGTGTGGAAACAGCACCCCTGAGACTTACAGCAGTGTTGTGTTTCAGTTTGTGGCCAGTTAGTGAATATTCTAAAGTTACCATTCATTGAGTACCTGCTGTGTGCCAGGCGTTCACTGAGTGTCTGCATTCCTGGGGTTGAGTCAGGCGATTGAAGTGCATCTCACCTGTTCTGTACTAGAGCTCGGTGAGGTAGCCAGTTACAGAGATGGGGAAGCAGAAGTGCCAAGATTTCCTTGCTCAGAGACACACAGTGAATGGGAGCATACTAGAAAGGTGAGCTTTGGACTGACGGGCTAACCGTCATGGTTAGAGGAGTCCTCTGGCTCTGTAACAGGCCCAGTTAATTAGAGACCATGGTCTCAAACTTAAGTAGCACTCACTTCTTAGATCCATCTGCTGCCTAGCTGCAAATGCTCTTCCAGTTTGAGGCTGTCATCTTATAAACCCAGGCTCTGGGTCTTATGGGCAGTTAGCAGGAACTGTGCAGAGTGGTGTGTGGTCCTGAGGGAAGAACATCATATCAGAACATCACAGACAGCCCTATATAAATGACATAAACAGTAAATCTGGAATCTGAGTGGTTTGTAATGGCCATCTGGGTGGCTCTGTTCTCTCCTTAGGGATGCAGAATCATCCATCCTTCTGCTCTGCCGCCATGTTGGTCCCATCCCAGCACTTTCCCCTCTCTGCAAACTGGGTCTCAAGATAGTTGCAATGGCCTCAGGCATCATATCCTCATGACAAGACTTAGTAACATAAAGGAGGGTTTCTTCCCCTTATGTTTGCTCTAGACCACTCTCACACACTTCCAGCATTGCATCCCGGGCTGGTGCCTTGGTCAGCCACAGCTCAGCCAGGAGCATGGCACACAGGATCAGCTTCCCCTCCTGGGACTGAGGCCCACTGCATTCCCTGTGCATGTGGCTGCAGACAGGGCAGATCCCTGGGCTTCATGGAGTCCTGTGAGGAAGAAGGACAGGGGTAGAGCACAGGGGTGGGGAGCCCTGGCACAGGTGGATTTATCCTGCGTTCCTCACTTTCTCACCATGTGCCTCTGGGCAAAGGTTTAGCTTTTCTGAGCCTTCTTATTACTGAGAGGATCCTGTCTGCTTTATCAGATAAATAAGATGATGTGCCTGCAGTGCCTAGCACACATAATTGGCTGTCATTTCAGTGCCTGCTACTGATACAAAAACCTTAAACTTATGTATCACCAATGAGGCACACTTCACAAGGCCCACTTCCTGCTAATAGATTCTTTTTATATGGTATCCTAAGTGTGTGTGTGTGTGTGTGTGTGTGTGTGTGTGTGTGTCTGATATGATGCTATGCCTTCAGATTCAAAGTTGGCCTGTCACCGTGACTGGATTGTTGAGCATTGGTGGGCGTCTAAGCCAAGTGCTTGAATCTGTTTGTTTCACCTTTTAAATTGCTTCTAAGTTTTATCTTTGTTATCACAGGTAGTGTTCCTGATCCTTACAAGCTTCATTAAAGTGAAAAGAAGAAAAAACCCAAACTATAATCTGTTTTAGGAAAGGTGGCAGGGGAGAATAATCCCACCCAGTTGCAGATATAGCTGGTTGGCAGGCTCTCCTGAAAACCGAGCACACCTCCTTAATCTGTAGGACACAATAGCTTGTCTACAACTGCCTGGAATTAGGCTGCTCGGTGCGGTTGAGCTGAGCAGAATTATATCCAATTGTTCCTTCGTTCCGGCTGTTGAGAGCCTGCTTGCTTGCCGGAGCATGACGAAATCGGGTCTCAATTATGCACTTGTTTCAAGTGTGTATTTCAGTTCAATCTGTATTTAATCTCGATTTTTTGCAGTTAACACGCTCTTTTTAGAGGTACCTTTCTGAAAGAAAACATCGGCAAGATTTAGTTAGGGGGAAATGCTCTCTATAGCACCAGTCTTCAGAGGCCAAGGTCAGTTTTTATCAGATTTGCCTTGCTCGGAAGATCTTCGTATTTGATGAATTAGAAATGCATGCTCGATGGGTATCCTATTGGAATTCTAATTAACCTTAAAAGAATAAGGTGTCAAGCTGAAGGTGTTGGCAATGGTGAATGGTTTAAACATTGTGCTAGCACGCTACCGTGTGGGGCTCCCTTTTCCCACTGAGTGGAACTTAGAATAAAAAAGCATATAAAGTAGTAGCACAATTTGGATTCTGCTCACAGATGGCTGCCTTTTTGGGCCCTTGATGGCTTATGGGTATTTAGAGATGCAGTTGCCCTTTGGGAGACCTGAAAGAGCATCTGAGAGGAGTTGCTTTGGTGGGTTGTTTCGCTCCTCTGGCACACATGTTTACGTTGTTAACTGATAGGATGGTTATCTGCAAACAGGAAGATATTATGATATTTGCATTTCTGCTTAATGGAATGTGTGCGTAATGCTCATGTGAATTTATATGAGTTTAAATGAATTAGGATTTGCTACAGGAATTCAGGTCAATAGAAGTGGTGAGAGATTTTAAGAACACACTGGCACCAGGAGCAGATGTAACTGTTCTGGAGCCCAGAGCTTGTTCTCAACAGTGCTCAGATGGAAGGAGGCCTCCAGCGGCACTGGGGGTTCGTGGCAAGGCTGTCACAGTAGTTCAAGAAATAGGAGAATGTGCATTCTCTCCCCCATTACTGAACACTTTTTTGAGCACCTACTATGTACCAGGCACTACAGTAATACTTGGGGTAAAAAACTGTATTGATGGTCAGAAAGTTGCACAGAATTTGCTTTCATCTCACCAGCAAATGGAACACCAAGCTCATTTTCAAAACAGCACAGGAACCTTGGCACCAACAGCTACTGTGCCTTCTTAGATGGATAAACCCCCAAGACTGCAGCACCACCTTATCCCTAATGGTTGAGAAATTTCTAAGAAATATTTACTGTTTATGGATAAACCATTGGATTCCTTAACTCTTTATAATTGTACTTTGAATTCTGCATAACTGAAAAACCACACCTATTTCCCCTTCCCAAGAGTGGCAAAAGGTAACTAAAGCCAGATGTGTTTGTGCGAGATGAAGTGTGCAGGGCATCAAGAATGGCACAGGCACACAGCCTTTGCTAAGTCACATCACCTTAAAACAGATAACTAGTGAGACTCCCTTTATTTACTAACTTCATGATGCCTGTGGGTTAATTTTGTCACTAGCAGTGATTGTATGGACCAAGTTTGTAGTCTACAGATGTGTAGAATGAAAGGTAGATGCTTCCAAAGAAGAGACAGCTCTTCTTTTGCTGAGAAGCAGTGGCCTTGTGCCTTCTGTGGCTGCATTTTGTATTTTATGGTTCTTATAGATTTGGAAATTTATCTGGAGTTGCCATCTGACAAATTAAGCTTTGGCGTATGCTCTGTGAAGCAGTTTTCCTGGAGTTAACATCTCGAATGAGGTGACAGAGCTTGGATTCTGAGGAGGACTTGTACCCCTGTGGTCGGACCTTACCAGGGGGGACACAGCTTCAGATATCAGTAGGCTGTTTGACAGTGGATTGAAACTCTTCAGTTTTGTACGGAGCCCTTCACCAGAGACAGCGGGCCCCTTCCTGGACACGTGACCCTGGAGCTGATGAGGGGCTAGGCAGCAGGGGCAGCACCATCCGTGTTGGATGTATGTGATGTGCATTCATGGGCTGATGGAAGCTGTTTGTTTCAAATACGGTGGCTCCGAAGAAACAGAGTACTTTATTGACCAGAGGTAGTGACCCATACAATGTTAAAACTCAGATGACAAGGCAGAGGTAAAGAGTACAGGCTGGAGGAAGGCTTTCCATTTAAAGCCGGGCCAGGCCTCCCCACTGCTGCCCTTCCAGTACAGTGTCCTCTCTAAGGGCCCCGAGCCAATGTGCGTGATGCATGATGCTCTGTCCCGGCATCAGCCACTGCTGCCTATTTCAATTTGTTCCTTGTGAACCACTGTTCTGTTCAAGGTCCTTTTCCATACTGACATTCTTCCATTTTCCACAAATTTCAGCAATTTCTTGCAAATTAAAAAATTTGTCTTAATTTAAATGTTGTGGGACATAGAATTTTGTTTATTGTTCCAGCAAAAGGCATATGCACTGTACATGGGGTTAATAGCCTGTCCGTGAAGTGTGGTTGATATTAATTGTAGCATTTTCTCTGTGTCTCCAAGCTAATCAGTGAATCAGATTTGACCACCCAGTGCCTATAGTCTGGCCCCTGGTGTACCAGTTTCCCACCTAATGCCTTATTTGTTGTAACAACCTCATGGGCTTAGAAACCTTTTCTTACATAACTCTGAGCTGTCCATCTGAGGTTTTTTACAAACTGAACAACCCCTAAAATAGCCCTGACAGCCAGGCCCTCTGTGGGTGGTCCTGGGGGCCAAGGGGACTTCAAATGCCCCCTGCCCAGAGGAAACTGGGGAATCGGGTGGCTTCTGGGTTGGTGTGGGCAGCTTACATGTCCATATGGTAGGGATTGCTGTATGCGAGGTGGTGATCCAGGTCTCAGACAACTTCATCCGGGTGAAAAGCTGTCCATCAGCAATCCAACCTACTGAAGCCCAAACCTCTGCACACCCTATCTTTTGTCTCTTCCATATATTTTCTGATTCCATTTTTATTTCCTCAAGCTGTTTTCAGTGTTCTTTCTTCACTGTTCCTTTCTGTGGGCTGCGTGTTTTCCTGACAATTACTGCTTTGTTGGCCCTTTAAAGTTTGGATCATCTGGCTTCCCAGAGGCAACAGTTAGTCATGGTGTCTCTGTTCCTCTTCCTCTGGCTTTGTTAGTGATTAACAGGTTCTCCTCAACACTGAAATGGCTCAAAGGTGGGACATGAATGCCTTGCAGCCTTTGGCACTTGCCTTCCTTCCTGAATGCTTGGGACCAGACGTGGATCTGATCCTCGGGCTGCAGAGATCACCAGTGTGCATCCTGGCAGGTTCTTTACAGGTGCATACAGAAACCTGCTGTGGATTTAGGGTGCTGGTCCCAGGAACATTTGGGGATGTCCGTGCATCTTGGGAGGAGGGTTAGGCTTCTAAGTCAGCATCTCTCCAGAGACAGCAAAATGCTCATTTGCTCAGCTCTGGGGAATGGGACTCCTGAAAGCATCCGTGGGAGGTCAGACCTGGAGAGAGAGAGAGGAGAGTTCACAGGGGCCATGCAGGCCGAGAGGAGACATCCAGAGCAGTTGTTGCAGCTCAGCAAGGTAGGAGCTCCTCTTCTTCTGTGCCTTCTGTGCCTCCGGGCCACTATGGCTCTCAGGTGTGCTCATGCTGAGGACAAGGGTGTCCTGTTCTGTGTAGGGTTGGTGCCTGGGAACGAGGACACCTTCTTTTTGATTGCTTCACCATCACATGGTGTTCGGTTGGCAGCAGTTTTGCCTCTGGATGAACAGACACATTTTGGTGTCCACAGTGGGGAATGTTCCTGGCCATGCTCTGTGGGGCACACCCAACGAGGTCATGCCACCCTGAGAGGTGGCCTCATGTAGCGGGCTGGAAGCTTCTCTCTTTGAGACTCCCAAAGTAGCACGCACATACCTTCCCTGCTTTTACCTGGAAAAGCCACATGGGGAACTTTCTCTGCCTTGTCACCTCTGCCTCCTGGGCCCTGCCAGGTCTTTCTTGAGTTCCTGGGGTTTCTCAGATGTGTTCCCTAAGGGCACCTCTGGTGTCTTGCTCTGGCCTCCTATAGGGTCCCCACCCCACTGCTGCCTCGTAGGAAAGCTGCTGCTTGCTAGGTGGTATATTCCAGCCCACTGTGCTGAATTGCCAGCCTGTTCCAAGTCCCCTCTGGGTGGACTCTTGTACCTTCAGACTTGGTAACCTGTGTATCCCTATTTCTTTGCTAGCTGCCCCCTTCCCTTCCACACCCTTCCTGCTGTGTGCTTTCCAACAACAGGTGTTTATCTGAGGTCTGGTGTTATCTTCTTAAAAACTTACATGAATGTTATTCTAGAATATGCTTCCTCTGATTTTCATATAAAACCATGGAGTTTTCTCCTCAGGCTTAGAATCAAATGGGTTTCCTGTGACCTTTACAGCCCTGGCCCACCCCAGCTGGCTCCATGGGTTCTGCAGCTCGTCAGACACAGCTGTGGGGGGCTGGATGCCACTGAGCAGAGTGGAGTGTACTGGCTTACCACAGCAGGAGAGGGCTGCCGCACAAAGGGCTTCTCTGAAGATGAGTAGGCAGTCTCTCCCATCACCTGACTGACAGTGGTGTCCCCTGAAGGAGGGTTTAGGTGTGACTTTTGTTGTGGGCTTGTCCCATTTTCAGAAGCCCTCCTTCCTTTTGTGTGTGAAGAGCTGTCTTTGTCCTCGTTACACCACATGGAGCGTGGCCTTCATTCTGGAGTGTGGTCTGGCTACAGTTTATTTTCCAATAGTTGGTGTTTGGCCTTACCTGAGAAGTAATCGTGGATCGTTGCTGAGTGAAGGACATGCCGTGGCTTGTCAGCAACTGTGAGGGAAAGGTGGCTGTCATTTGGGAATGCTTTCACTTTATAGATGTAAGTGGGAAATCTTCTGTCAGGTTGAGGAATTTTCAAGCGTGTCTGTTTTCAAGGTGACAATTGTCATGTTGTCAGATGCAGCAAGGAGGTGTTACAATGGAGTGTCGAGGACTCAGAGGTGGCATCCTGGCTGGTGGAGGATGGCCTGGTATGGCAGAGCAGGAGAAAGTGCCACAGGAGTGGTCATGTTCTTGGTGGGGACACAGGGGTGGGGGGGGGCACACCATGATGGCTGCAGGATGTCCCAGGCAGTGCTTGGTGGTGATGTTGTTGTTTATTTTAGTGATTCCTTCTATGAGGTCAAGGTGTCCACTAAAAACAAATTGGCAGTTAGAAGGAGTCTTATTTGGAAACAAATTTAAATCAAAAGTGAGTCAACTTAAAGAACCTCATTAAGGGGGCGCCTGGGTGGCGCGGTCGGTTGAGCGTCCAACTTCAGCCAGGTCACGATCTCGCGGTCCGTGAGTTCGAGCCCCGCGTCAGGCTCTGGGCTGATGGCTCGGAGCCTGGAGCCTGTTTCCGATTCTGTGTCTCCCTCTCTCTCTCTGCCCCTCCCCCGTTCATGCTATGTCTCTCTCTGTCCCAAAAATAAATAAAAAACGTTGAAATGTTAAAAAAAAAAAAAAAGAACCTCATTAAGTAAATATTGTGACAATGAGGCATGGATGACTGTAGTTTGGATAAAAACTGCCTCAAGTCACAGAATAAGCAGACTTTGTTTTCCTGGAGCATCTTGATGTTTACCTTTTCCACCCCTAGTTTTCTCTGAGTCTCTGGGGCCCGGGCAGCAGATTTATAAGATGGAGAAGGTTGGGTGAGGTGAATATGGGAGACAGGGACCGCATTTGATGCTTGGAAGCCAACTTTTGGAAAGATAGTTTAAAATTGTTTTTCAACTCAAATAGCAAGTGTGACCAGCTTAGTCTTTGGGGTTTATTTTGGGCTGAAATATAAATGGGGCAGGGAGGGTTAAGAGTGCCATGTGTCCCTGGGATCCTCATGCTTGCTGAGCTGGGGGTCCAAGCTGGGCCATCTTTACGCCCATCTGCTGCGTGTGGCACCTACCTGGCACAGAGTCCTCTCCATGCCCATTTGAACCACTCAGGCACCACACTGGTACCCAAATTTGGCAAAGTGTGACCATAGGAGAAAGTGACACAGGATTCAGAACCAAGAGATACGCAGGGTAAAGGAAATGGTCAAAATAGGCTCTCCTACCATCCTTATTCCTGGAGCTGCAGGGCTCACCTCAGGGCAGACAGCTCTCTGCACTCTGGTTCTCAGTCTCAGACTCACAGGTCACACTCTGGGTTCATGGCAGGACTGTCTGAGTAAGCTCATGATGGGTGCTGAGCCCAGAGGGCCTGACCTAGTATTGTTGTCTTATAGGGGTTGGGATCCTTTTTGATTTGCCTTAATCAGCTCTGTCTGGGTCACCAAGTTTTGTCATTACTTTCTCAGAAGGCACAGTTAACTTCATTTCTGCTTCTCAGAGGGCACCAAACCCAGCTCCTCTTACACTGGGCCAGCTCCCTTGTGGCCATACTCCCTGCTGCTGCTCTTGCCAGTCTGCTTGTGCCTGTGGCTGAAATAACTATCCCTACATGCTGTTTTGTCATCATAGGTCCCTTGACTCTTCCTTGGGGCCAGGTTCTAGGTCCTGTGGTCTTATTTCTGCCTGACCCACAGCTCCATGGCCCTGTAGCCCATGCCTGCTCTCTCATCTGTGCACAGCCAGGTCTCTTCTCCCATTTTCTCTGTGCTTACACAAGACTCAGCACCTTCTTTGTCATTGATTGAAGGTAGTCCATCCCTGAAGGACCGACACCCCTTCCTCCATCCTTCTCCTTTGGACACTATGGAGAAGCCTGTCATCACATTGTCCGTGTATGCTTCCTTATGTGTCTTCTCCCTACCATGATGTTCTGGGGGCTGTCCTATGCTACTCCTCTTCATCTCCCTGGTGCTGACCACACATTACTGAGGGACCCTTTGCACTTCTCCAAGCCACATTTTTCTATGTTCTCATTGCATGTCCAGAGCTCTTCTAGAATTTATTCTCTGGTTATTTTTTAGGTCTTGAGTTTTTTCACCCATGCAGGTGTTCATCAGGGTTCATCATAATTTGATCAGGGTCAGGACCACATCTTGCATTGAGTCTGAACCCCCTGTGTAGGAGCGGGACTTCAGTAGTGGTCTTGGTGTTGGGTCGTTGGTTCTTGTGTGGTCCTAGATGGCAATGCTTCTGAAAGAAAAGCCATGAAAGAATAGAGGAGCTGTGGAGGGCTGCATAGGGCCATGGGCAGGCCTGGAGCCTTGGGACCCAGGTGTCTGGACTTGTTCTCCTCCCCACATATCTTAGCAGCATGCTGGTGAACCAGCGATTGGGCATGTGATATGACCCATGTGCTGCAGGGTCCTCATCTGTATGGTGGGGACCAAGAAGAGCATCTAGCACCTCGAAGGACTGTAAGCTGAATGAGTTCATACCTGAAACATTTGAAGACAAGGACTAGCGGTATGGTAGGAATTTAATAAATGTGGGCTGTCATTACTATTAGTATTCTTGAGCTTTGAGTTTTCATAATAAAAAGTGATAGAATGGATGAATCCCCAACAAAGTTGGGCTGGGACCCTAAGGAAGGACATGGGGGGCATGGGTTGGGGGACACTGCAGAGTCTACATTTGTGTATCTTTTCTGCAATCCTTTCTTTCCAAAATTTTAGATAACCCTTTTGTCTAGTTCTGGATTATCCACCAGTGTCAGACATTTTAGGGTGTTCAAGGTAAAGTAGTGTTCTTGTTAGCTGCCATTTCTCACATTCCCACCACCACCACCACCTGGATGCTCCCACAGCCACCAGCCCCTGGGAAGGGGGATCCAGAGGCCATGCTCATGCAGAGGAGTTGGTGGCTGCAGGGCAGAAGATGGGTCCTGCTGTGTGCTTAGCCTCTGACGTCTGTCTGCCCTGGACAAGCCATGCATGTCTCCATAGGAGCTTCACTGTGGCCTTTTGAGGGTCACACGTTGGCTGGTAGCCTTTCTAAGTGAGTAGGAGACCCAGCATTTCCCTCCCTGTCTCTCAGGAGGTCTTGGGGGGCTGTGTCTTCTCTCAAGCCTTCTGTGGCTCAGGGCCTCTGCTGCCACAGAATTAATTCACTTCCCACGGTCCTGCTGGATGCTCTGTGGAGAATCTCCCGAAAGGCATTGATCCAAGGGTTTATTGAGGATAATGGGCACTGAGAGGCTTCATGAAACCTCACTGCCAGCCCCATCATGCAGAGCAGCCTTCTGTGTTTACAGTCCTTGATGCCACCATCCTCCCTGTCAGAGCTTCCCTGATCCCTCTGCCATCCTCCGTGTTCCAGAGAGCCCTCTGCCCTGCCTGCTCCCCACCTTCCCCTCCAGTCTCAATGGCCTGTTAGTAAGCCCTGCTAGTGGTTAATGCTTTATCTCCTCTCCTCTTAGTGCCTTCCCTGGGGCCTCACCTCCAATTCAATGGCCTCTGGGGCTTTCTCCTCAGCAAAAACTCTTCCCTCCCTCACAGCTATTCAGACAAGCTCTTCCCCTCTCTGTCTCTATTCCTTCTCCCCTGCCCCCAGCCCCCATAACCCTGGAGTGAGTCACAGAATGAGTTTTCTTTTTCTTCTAAGGAGAGAGATGTTGGCTGGCACCTTCCTAGAGGTGCCTGGGAGCAATGGCAAGAATACTTGTTTCTTGGAATCACAACTGCCAGTGGCTACTGGGAGTTTGTTAGAAGGGATTAAACGTGGGGAGACTGTGCTGCGCACTCTGAGAGTATATCGGCATGACCCGAACACCTCTCAGGCCAATATTGGATCTGTGCATTGACAAGCAGCCTCACTGTCACTAGGGCCAAGTGAAGGCAGTTCCTGAATGGCCACTTCCATGTGCTGTTGGCACAGTACACACACACTAGATCTGTGTGTATTTATTGTTTCCATCTGCTGCTTGGTCAACAAGTCTGATAAGAAGCCAACACTTAAATGAATTATCTCAGAGCACTAAATGGGATTCTAAACATAGTGTTATAAATGGTCCATGAAAAGATGCCTCCTCAATTATTCAAAAGGGACACATCAAGGTCTCATGGCTTGTCATTGATTCCAGGTCTTTCAAAATGATTTATTTGTTAATTGTCTATCAAGTGACCTTTCTAGTTCTATTTTTTTTTTTTTTGCTTCTGGGTGTTAGGGCACTTGGTTTAGTAATTTGGGTCTTTCTTGTAAGTATGCAGAAGTTAATCACCAGCTGTTTAGGTAAAATGTCTGAAACTTGAGCCAGACCTGTTCATTTTTTACTCGATAACTAATACATGTTAACATGCATGAATACATGTATATATGCATGTGTAAACGTTAACATATAAAAACTGTACATACAGAGCCTAAATGTCCATCAACTGACAAATGGGTAAAGAAATTGTGGTTTATATACACAATGGAATACTACGTGGCAATGAGAAAGAATGAAATATGGCCTTTTGTAGCAACATGGATGGAACTGGAGAGTGTTATGCTAAATGAAATAAGTCATACAGAGAAAGTCATACAGAGAAAACATATGTTTTCACTCTTAGGTGGATCCTGAGAAACTTAACATAAGTCCATGGGGGAGGGGAAGAAAAAAAAATGGTTAGAGAGGGAGAGAGCCAAAGCATAAGAGACTCTTAAAAACTGAGAACAAACTGAGGGTAGATGGGGGGTGGGAGGGAGAGGAGGGTGGGTGATGGGTATTGAGGAGGGCACCTTTTGGGATGAGCACTGGGTGTTGTATGGAAACCAATTTGACAATAAATTTCATATTAAAAAAATAAAAACGGTGCATACACATTTATACTTTTTTAAAAATTATGCATTTAAAATTATTAATTTGATTGGCAATTCATCCCTTTGAATGAAAGTTTGGGACTAGCTGACTTCTGATCTTTAGGTTTGCTTAAGATCACTTGGCCCCTCAAAATATATTGTATAATGAAAAAGGTCATTTGGATGGATTGTCGTTGGTGACTGTGGGAGTCAGGGTGAGGAAAGCGCCCCTACATGCTGTGTGTCCTAGCCAGGTCTTGTTGTGTGTGTCTTCTCCTGGCCTCCCGTTGTGTGTGGCCACTGAGGGTGGGATCCTGCATCTGCCACCTGCTTGCTGTAGGACTTAGGCACAATGCTTACCTTGAAGAGTACCCATTTCTCTTCTGTTCGTGCCCCTGTGTAGAGTGTGCATGGGGTGGACAGGGAGGTGCGTCTGTGCCCAGGGTGAGGTCAGAGCACCATCAGTGGTCATAGTGTTACTGTGCCAGAACTCACTAGGAAGCCAATATAGTGTGAGTTCCTTCTGGGATAGTTTTGTCTTTTGGACAAATTGATAAGATGCTATGGCTCAATCTGTGTATAAATCTGTGCACGTGCAGGCTGGTACGTTTGAAAAATGAAAGAGGGGTTGAATGGTTGGCTCTGGGGAATATGATTGCTGACTGGGGCCATTCTGATGAGTAATAGACCCCATTAGATCACAGTAAAATACTCGATGATGTATAATTAAAGATGGCATTAGTCAGGCAGAAACCACAATATTTAAAGATGTGAAAGGGATAATTTTCTAATGCTGAAAAGTACATTCATGACTTAAGAAGAGCATAATGTGGATGTATTCGAATCATGAAGTTACTAAGACTTGGTTATAGACAGGCTGCTTGTTTGTCAGGACAGCTGGTATCTCAAATACTTGTAGTTACAGTGACCATAGTGTTAAAAAAAAAGTGAGTTAATAGCTTGTGGAATAGTTCTGATTGGTGATTTTAGCAAAAGAAAAAGTTCTGGTTTTTGTTCTTAGTGGTATAGGCAGAGCCCGTGTAAGCTTTGGGTTTGAGCTTCCTCCTTCTCTCCTTTCTCTCATTTACTCATTTGTTCTTTTCTTAATCCAAAAACTTTGCTGGGGCATCATGCACAGGCCAGACACTGGGCCTCACAGGCTCTGGGGAGAGCAGCAAGCCCAGCCAAGCTCTACCTGTGGAGCTCACACTGCAGTGAACAGAAGACACGGGAAAGTGTGACCTGACATGGGAGTAGCAGCACCCACCTTACTTTATGTAAACTCCTCTAGTCAGACTTTTCGAATATCCTCGGGTCCTGCAGGGATCGATGCTCTTAGCACAGATCCTTTGGCTCTGAGCTGAGATGTTTCTGGCTTGGCTTTGGCTCCTTCACTTCCTTTAATCAAGAGTCAAGTGTCTGGCAGACAACTTCAGTTATTAATAACGCTACTATTAATATTCATATTGAAAGTCATTTGCACTTCTAAACCGCTTTGCATCTCAAAGGTTACCGCAGTATTTCATAAACCACAAATGAATGTCTTCAAATGAAGGCGGGGGCCTCTCCCACAGTGAGAGGACAACCAGCGTGTCGGGGCATAGGGAGAGGAGAAGCCACAGGTGAACTCATTTGTTCAAATGAGCAAGTGCTGATAAGCCACTCAGTGCCTATCTCTGTGCCAGGTGTGCTCCTTGGCCTGTGTTCCTGTCCTCTGCAGTCTGGTGGGCGGAGGACTGTACAGCATGTCACAGGTTCCATGTGGCACCTGTGTATGTTGGGCACAGTTCCACATGCTGGTGACATCACAGACAGCAAGACAAAGTCTCTGACCCCCTGATCTTCCAATTGGTTGGTCTTATGGGAGCGCTATCCAGGGACTGACTAAAATGCTAATTGAAAAATCTCAGATACAGTGGAGATGTTTGGTAATGCAGGTATTCCTGTACTCTAATTGGATTAACTTAGATTTAACAAAATCATAAGTTCTCTTTGCAGTTGATAGATGGTTTTGTAAAATCCCATTGGAAGATTGAAACAATCCTTTAAAAAATACTGTAGCTGTGTTCCTTTGTCGATCCAGTAGTTCTCGATTTGGGCTACGTGTTGAAATCCCTTGGGGAACTTGCCCAAACACTGAAGTGTGGGTCCAGCCCAGACGTCCTGATATGATTGGTCTGGGCACAGCCTGCATCAGTTTGGCTTGTCAAAGGTCCCCAGATGATGCTGATGTCAGGGGTTGATCAGTACCGGTCTAAACCACAGAAGGCCTGGAAAAGTTTCCTGGAAGGCCATTCCCAACCTACAGAGAAGTGTAAAAGACTGTAAGAGCAAAGAACTGGAGAATCCTGCCAGATCTGTGCTGTAAGGATGAGCAGTTGGACCAGGCCAGGTGAAGAGGGAGGAAGAGTGTTCCAGCAGAGGGAACAGCAGGCATGGTGGCCTAGAGTCCTAAGGTGGTTGGAGCAAATGGGGAACTGAAAGGAAGTGGTTGGGGGCACAGTGGGGTCATGGGATCAGCTTGAGATAAGGTTGGAGGTGAATGTGGAAGCCCATGCTGGGGATTTTGGTCTTGACATGATGGCAATTGGAGCCATTTTACTTATGAGCCTAGCATTCTTCTGCTCATTAATTCACTTAAAAAATAATTCTTTAGAAAACTAATTTTGTGCAGAAGCAATGAATTCAACTCGTTATTTCACTAAGTGAGCTAGGTACTCTGATTACCTGCATTTTGTAGATGGGGAAAGTGAGGCCCAGAGAAGTTGAACACCTGGTCACACCGCTGGTGGGTGGGGGCTGGAGTCTGAACCCAGGCAGACTCTGGCTTTTGCTCTGGGATGTGCATTCTTGTTGGATTGGTGCTGTAAGCCTCATTTCACAGAGCAGGAAACCAAGGTGTGAGCTGGGATTAGAATCAGTTCTGATTGCCTCCAAGTTCATATTATTTTTTCCTTACCAGCTACCTGGACTGCGGGGAAATTAAAATATTTTGTGCTATATTTTACCATATTGTAAAAAAATGCATACAAATGTGTAAAGATGCAAGTCAGTGGGAGAATTTCATAGCTGAATACAAAGAGCATGTATAAAAAGAGGAATAATGGGGGAGGGGATGGGAACAGGAAGATTCTATCTTTTCTGTTGCTGAAATGCTGGTGAAGGTCAGCCATGCTTTTAGGGCTCAGTGCAGGAAGAGGCTTTTAAAGGGATATACCTGCCTTGTATTTGGGGAGGTGGAGTCCTTGCATTCTTGCTATGTTTGAATTGTTCTTGATTCACACAGTGAAATGAACATTATGGAAAATGTGTACATAGTGACCTACAGTGAGGTGTGGATACTGTCTTTTTGTTCAATTTTCTTGCAAAGGTAGCTTCTCTCTACCATCTGAGTCTCCTCCTCTCTGGATTGAGTGTTAGAATCAGGCCCAGATGTTTGTGGGGCTCCACATTTGTGGCCATGGAGACAGACTGAATACAGAATTTTTTTCTCCTGGACATCTGCGCTTACATGTCTCAAAAACATTTACAGAAAGCTAATGGATTAACATGTGTTCAAATAAAGTCTTTTGATGGCTTGAATTCTTAATTTCATACTCCAAAACAGTGCTGTCCATAGAAAAAAATGTGAGCCACATGTGTAATTTGAAATTTTCTAGCAGTCACATTACAAAAGGTAAAAAGCAGCAGATGAAATTAGTTTTAAAACTCTATCTTATTTAACCCACTATGTCCAAAATATTGGCATGCAAGCGTTAACCACTATACATATGATTAATGAGATATTTCACATTCTTTTTTCAAAGCTTTGTTTGAAGCCTGGTGTTTATTTCACACTTACAGCACATCTTAATTCTGAACCACCCCCTTTCAAGTGCTCAGTAGCCACACGTGGCTGGTGGCACTGTGTCGGACAGCTGGGCTTGAACAGCTTTGAACACTCCAGGTACCATAATAGAGGTTCTGATGCCAACATGCTTTTTTCTGACTCTAACCTATTTGTACCCATATAATGTACTTTCAGAGGGTTTATAGGAAACAATCTGAAGTTTCTTCTGATACTTGAATTGTTGTAGTGATAGAATCTGCAAACTACTGCAGGAATTTTTGGGTTGAAGCTAATGTAATAACAGCCTGGAGAGCTTATAAAAGGCACACTGAGAAATTGCTCTGAAACCCAGAATGTGCACATTTTTCAGACCCAGCTGATTATTTAAATTTCCCAACGGGAAGTTATTACTTCTCTGACATGTCTCCTCATCAGCAGTCTCTTTTCAGTGGTCTTGATGGACATGGAGTCTAATTTTGTTTTTCTCCCGGCCCCTTTTGGGGGGAGTGGAGTTCAGTATCTTGATTTACATTCCTTCATAGAAAGAGTGCTCAGGGTTTTAGGATTAAGTGATTACAAAGCTGTCACCTGCCAGCCTGTCCATTTTCTGGGGTGACAGGCAGTAGCATACGAGGAGGTGGATATTTTTCCCTTCTCCATCAACCTGTTTTATCTTTATGGTTTTGGGGAATGTGTGTGGGGGTGGCCTGCACTTTCCCTGTGCATTTGTCAGATCCTTCATGCAGTGCTTTTGTTAGCTGACATGCACAGTGCATTGAGTAAATAATTCTGGGCTCACATTTCAAGTGAGGAACAAGTGTATAATAGCCTTGTTCTGGGGACCTGATGTGCCAACAGTGGCATTATAGCATTTAGAATGAAAGCTAGAATAATGGAAACCGTGGAATGTTTCAGAGTTCACTACATGGAAATTGGATTTTTGCATTTTATTATTTATATTGTGTATTATCATATTTCTGTTTAAGGCTGTGGGGATTATCATTCTCTTTAAATGCCATTACTTAATAAAGAGTTAGCATTGCATTGGAAATTCAGTTAATGGATTCCATCTGGAGGGGGCATGGGTGGGAACCTGGGGTGTCCCCTAGTGTCCTCACTAGGCTGGTGGGGTGTGCTGGTCACTCTCCCCCATGGAGCAGCCTGTCAGAGTTTTGTTGCCCATAGTTGAAACACCTTGTCCTTCAAACAAGAAGAGTAAGTCTTAGCACACCTTCCTCTTCCCTCCAGTAGAGTCCCTGGGTACCGTGTTTAAAGCTTCCATCTCTGGAATGAAATCTTCCCTGGTAAAGGTAGCATTGAAACCTAAAGCTACTGATGTGATGATTGCAGCTGAGTCTGAGCCCCTCTGGGAAGCAGATTCCGATGGGAAGAAATGGACCTGGTCCATAGACAGTAACTGTGAAGCTTTTTTTGTGAAGCCTGTTCCCAGCAGAGCAAAACACAGTGTTGGGGCAAATATTTCACTAGAACTAACCTCGGTCAAAATGTGTGCATGATAGCATTAGCCCTCAACTTTGCCTGTGGGTGAGGTTGAGGGGCACATTCCTTTTGATAAGAGAAATTAAATCCATCCTCAAAGGTATTGTGGGTGTTTATGCAGTAACTGAGAAAGCATTACTGAAAGCTGAATTGTATGTTTTTTCTCTATCTTCTCAGTGATTTTTTAATTTGTGTTTTGTTGGACAGATCGGCTCTGTTGAGAAGGAGATAAGGGGGGTTATTAAAGAGGCAGAAAATTTGCTGTGATTCCCTGAGGGGGAATAGTAAGGTCAGGAGTAGATGGACACTACACCAGGCCCAGAGTGCCAGGACTTGACCTGCCTGCCTCCTGCAGACTGGGCCATTAGGTGCTATCTCTCTGTGTGTGGAAGCCACTGTGAAGGATGGGCATGTCCTAGTGAAAGTTAATCCATGTGACTTTGCTTCTGGTGCATTGGGACTAAGTTATGACTTGGTGTTGCAGAGGATGTACTCTTGCCATGTGTTTCTCTGTTGACTGAGCTGGGATTTCCTGCAGACCCATCTTACAGAGCCACCCAACCATCTCTGGCACTCTGGGACCTTGTAGTCTGTACCACTACATCATTGATGGGGCCCTATACAAAGTGAAATTCTGGCTCCTTGTTCAAATTATAAGGAACTTCATGATATGACTGTGGTTCAGGTGAAGGGGCCCTATCCATGATTCCGAGGATTCAGGGTACAGACCAGCAGACCCAAGCCTTCCATGTTGACACATCAAAGTACAGATACTACAGTATGCTGTGGTTCTCACACTTTGATCTCATAGGTTTAATGCTGCTTCTAGAGTGTCAGTCTTGTCTCCATTTTATTTCAGAATGTCTTCCCTGCATGGGGCGTGACTGATGGTCTGGCTTGAGAGAGGTTGCTGGTGTGGGTGGTGAGGGTAGTGTGGGTCTCACATGGTGCTTTTCATTGTTGCTGTGCTTATCTGGGTGACCAGATGAGCCTGAGGTCAGGAAATGCTGGGACCAGGGGAGGGAGTGCCCCAACCTTTCCTGATCTTGGGAGGATTGTGTGTTGTCCTGCTGCAGGTGGCTTTGGGGATTACTTGGGGCAGATGGTATAGATGAGGTGTAAAGCATTTCACTCATGGTGCCTTTGACCTCTAGTAGTTGAAGTAGAGGTGGTCCTGAGCATGGTTCCTGGGATGGGACCATCAGCCCTTCTCAAAGGTCTCGAAGAGCCTTTGTGAAGGCTTCCTCAGGCAGCTTGAATTCTTCATTGGTGGGAAACCAGAGCTTTCTCTCAACATTAGAATTGGCCCTAGGTCATGGCAGGACATCTCAATTAGAGGTAGCAGGCTCCAGGGGTACACTGTCTCATTCTCTTAGCTTTCCTGGATTCCAGATGGATAGTTTTGGCTTGTGGTTGAGCTGCCTAGTGTTTGGACAGGGTCAGCATGGGCCCAGGTGGGTTTGGGCTGTTGCTTGGGAGTGTCAGAGGAGGTGTTTTTGGAGGCCGTTCCCCAAATTGAGCTATTGGAGTTCTTGCTCTCATCCCTGAAGATGGCTTTACATTTTCCATTTCAGTTGTCACCTTTAATGACTTCAGCCTGGAATGACTCCAGCCATTTTTTTTCTGTTGGATTCATGAAATAGGACAGAGAATGTTTCATTGCTGCTGTATGGCACATTGGAGCTCCTGCCCTCTGGAGGTCAGGGTGACTGTCAAACGTGCTGTGTAAGGTGTTTTATAAGTTGAAAATTGCTGTGCTAATGTTAGGTAGTATCCTATTCAATGTGTATTTTGTATTTATGCCTATTTTATGGTACTTGTGGTATGAGACAGTGGTTACTGTTTTAATGATGTTGGAATTTTGAAGTTGTATCTTTGCTTTGATGAAAAATATTTAGTTATTTATGATTTATTTCAAGCAGAAGATCTGGCCTGTAATTCAATCCTGAGTTGTAACATTGAACTTTCATATGGCTTCCAGCAGTACTTTAGAAGAAGTAGGCCCTGCCAATATGTATAATATTACATGAATTGATGTGTATAAATAATACAAAATTGAGTACATACTTACTCTCCCAGGTCAGGGCTTTGTTTGGGCTATTTTGTTGGACATCTTTCTAAAATTGCTGTATTTACTGTCCCAAGTATATTGGATTAGTTTAGGTTTGCTTGGTGACTTGGGGTCATTCTGCATGTCATTACTGAGCTGTCCTGTGATTCAGGGCCACCTCAGGGGAGGGGGCTCCCGAGCCACCCTGTGGGCCTGTTTCACTCGTGTACAAATGGGCCATATTGTTGAAAGCAAGGTCCTCTCTCCACCTTTGCTGTCACTTTAAAAACTGCTGGCAGCTAGCCATCCTCCCAATTTCTATACTCTCTAATTACCCACCTTAGCAGATCAGAACAAAGCTTGTTAACTCAGTGAGCTTGGCACTGGGCATGGAATTAACCCCATGAGTCATAGATGGGGGCTCACATACGCTCTTACCAAGATCAGGTATCCGTGTCATGTTTTCCTGGTTGTTGTAGTGTCCCCAGGCCTGGGTTGTTGATACTTCTCATCCTGGATAAGGGTTTTCAGCGGGAGCAAGTGCCTACCTAAAGCATTTATTTCAGGACCTTTGAGTGATTCCATGGAGAATCACTAAGTATGGACATTAAAGAATGAATTTTGAGTTTTAAAAAATAATACAAAAGGTTGTTGGAGCTTACCTGATTATGAGTTTAAAACTAGCCCTACGCTGAACTGAGGGAGCAGAGGAGAAACTTCTGATTTCTTGGTAATGGTTGAAGGAGGCACTTCTGCTTTCTTTTTGGTTCATGTCCTGTCATTTACTTAAGGACTACCAAAGAAAGGTGAATAAAGGTTGATTTCTCCCTCAGATCGCACAGAAGTTGCATATTACTTCAGCTTGCTTCCCTTACATGGAAAGATTGGTATCTCTGACCCTGGGAAGGACTCCAGGAGTCTCTTTGGTAAATACAGGCAGCCTCGTGCTGACTGCATGTGGCATTCTTGGACCTTCTTGCCAGTTGGGATGAGGTCTCTTGAAATGGATTTCCTGGGTTGTTGTAATATGATCAGAGGAAATTATATTAATGGATATTTACATATTTCACTCTGACTCATTTTATTCTACAGACTACAAGTCTGTGTGTCATCCATAAAATCATGAGGCAGGGCCCCCATTTTACTGACTGGCAGCAGAATTCACAAGAGTTAATGTGATTTGTTGAAGGTCCCATAGCTAGTGAGGGGCTGAAATGTGATTGTGACCTAAGTGTGAAGCCCATGAAGTTGCCCTGAAGCACTGGGTCAGGAATCGAGGTGATGAGGGGGCCTCCCTGGGTCACACGGATGGTCTCAGTGAAGTAGGCTCCTCCTACAGCTACTGCTTGCAGCTCCTTTTGTTACATGTAAAGCAATAATGGGGGAAGTTGCCCATTGCTCCCCTGTTCTTCAGCTATGCGTGTGGGGGCGGCCTGGGTCCCAGCCTCAGCCGCTTCTCCTCACACCATCCAATGGTGGTCAGATTCACCAGTTTCATCCCATTTAATTCTCACAGTAACTCTGTGAGCTAAGTATACTTGTGAGCCCTGATTTTCCAATGAAAATGAACTCAGAGTGGTGGAGCTGGGGTTCAGACTCCCTGTCCTTGAGTCAGAGACACTCTCCCTGTCGTCTTCCTGGCTCTAGAATCCAGGTCTGGATGGACCTCAGGGGCTGGCCCAGGAGTGTGGACTTGACCTGTAGGCTGGGAGGGGCTGCTGAGGTGTGGCTGCAGGAGATATTACAGGGGCCCCCAGGAGGTGGACAGGGCTGCAGAGGGCCCATGGTGGCAGCTGTCCAGTGTAAGGTGGTGACAAGAGCCTCAACCTCGCCCCAAGGCTGAAGGGAGAAATGAATCCCAGGTTCAGACTTGGCTTGGAACTTGGGGAGAGCAGGAGGGCAGGTGCTGTGAGCCCAAAGTGATGGATTTTCCTTAGAAGAGAAGCTCTTTGAGGCTTCCTGTTGCGCTCTTTACTTTCTTTGCATAAAATCACAGTCAACCCCGTGAGACTGGTTCTTTGAGCCATAATGTAGCAGTTCAGTTACACGGGCTGATTGAAAGGCACAGAGATTCTTGCTTCTGAGCCAGGCATGAGCCCACGGTGTTTGGTACCTGTGAGTCTTGGCCGCTCTTCCAAGGGTTAGCAGGAGTTAGCAAGGGAGGAGTGCCGGGCCGAGACTGGCTTCAGGCTTATCTGTGTGACCTGGGAGTGAGAGGCCACTGTGCTGAGCCTCAGATTCCTTTCTGTCCAGTGCGAGCATGAAGCTTCCTGGGGTGGTTTGAGGAGGGGGGTCCAGTGCACTGCACACCAGCAGTGCCTCATGTGGACAAGGTGTCACAGAATTACTGCCCCTGCCCAGTTGTCTCTCTGGGTGTATCCCCAAGGTACGGAGGGACTGTGCTGGTTCAGGATTCTGCTGGCTGGCAGAGATAGTGGCTGCAGAAGGACATCTCTTGTTTTCTGCCACAGATGTCTTTGGCTGAACAGTGGACTCCAGAGATAATGGAGGGCCTGTGCCCTGGAGCTCACTGACGTTTGTGCCTTGGGATGATCTTCATCGGCTTCTCACTGAAGACAAGCTCACCTTCTGTGAACACAGAACATCTCAGCATTGCTGTTAAAATCCCTATGAGGTATGGGTGCAAATAAAACTGCAGGAAGTTGCTCTGACAGCTTACGGGTGCCCACAAAGCCAGGGCTGCTCTTGCACTCCCCAGTGATGGCTCCTCTAGCCTTTGACATGAGATGAACAGTTCATTCCTTGCCACAGGGCCAGAGACCACAGATGACACTAGAAACAGCAGCCTCTTCCTTACCTTTGCTTAGTTGTGAGAGCCTCTTAGCTGCCAGCTTTTAAGATGGCTGAGGTTGTCACCTGGCTTAGAGGTTTATAGCTTCTCTTAAAGTAACAGGCTGCCCAGATTTCAAGGGAAAAAAGCCCAGGGTATTTATAGTGATAGACCAGGGCTCATCCCATCAAATAGGAGGCTGAAGTGGAGGAGATTGTAGTAGCGACCTTGGCAGCCGGGTGGCACACAGCCCCACCGAGGGAGCTCATGCAGCCTGAGAGCCCAGCTCACCCTGGAAGCAGGAATGAGGGTATGGCTGTTGCTCAGACACAGTTAATTCTGGGGTGTAGTGTGTCAGCTGTAGGGTACCATGTTTGGTTTCTTCTCTAATGAAACAGGTGATTACAGTGTTGGGAGAACAGAAGTTGCAGGTGGACTGTTTAGGGTCATGAGAGGGCAGATGAGGCTCTTCCTAGATGTCCAGAGAACAGGTGTTTGAGGCTTGGAAGTCTTGCTGCTCCATAGTTAGTAACTGATATCATGGTGCTGTTGGATACACAGCTGGCAGCTCCCTGTGAGCAGGAAACGGCTCAGTAATTGTTCCTCTTCCTCCTACACAATGTGTTTTCCATGATCTCTCTGGTCTATTACCAACTCTTTGTGGTTGGACCAAGTATGAATAAGAGAATGCACTTAGAGTTTGATGGATGGGCTGGGACTGATTTCAATTTCGTGATCTGGACATGTTACTTCTCAGTGTCTTTCCTTTCCTGGGCCTTTTGTTTGCTTTGTTATGTGATGTCTGTGTCTATATATTTGCCTCAAGGTGAGCGTCACTGGCTTTGGGTGGTTGAGGGGCTCTCTCTTCTCCCAGTCATGTTAAAACCCCTAGAAATTCTTGGTCTGGGATGACTCCTGTGCCCCTACCCCACCTTCTGATTTGTTTCTGCAGACTCTGTGGCCAAACCTGTCTGGTTCCCAATGTGCTATTAAGTATTCCTGCTTCTACCTCCCCAGCTTCCTTTTCCAGGACTCTCCCGGACAGTGGTGTGCTGGTAAAGGTTTAAAAACTGGGCCTCTGGGAGCAAGAAGGAAAGTTCACTGACATGTAGCATTTGCCAGTTTTTAAGGTATCAATGCTCCCACCATGGTCAGTTGCAAATTACCAACGTGATGTTCACTGGCTTGTGAAACCTCCAAAATTTAACTGTTAGCCCTTGAGCTGGTAAAAGCTGGCTACAGCACCCTGCTATGCCAGGACCTAGGTTTCTACCTTCTTCTCCCTATTCTAGATGCTGCAGGTTACTTTAAGATTTCAGAGGGGTTGACAGATGATGGTCAGTCACTACACCACAACTGGACCTTGCGGATGAAAATAACCATTCGGGAGGTTGTAAATAACCATTGGAGAGGTTGTAATTGTTTTTCTTTTCAAAACCTCTTCAGTGGAATATAAAGGAAGGTGGCCAGTGTCCTCCAGGGGATCACTGTTCCTGTTGGCAATAAGCCTTGACTGAACTTTGTGTTTGCCTACTGGGTTGGTTTTTCCTGGGGTTCCCCTCCCCTTTAGATAAAGATACCCAGCAATAGGTCTACAGCCTGCCAAATTCAAGTAAAACCATCAACCACAAAAGTGGAGTAAGACAGTGCTAATTCCAAAAACAGATCTTTACCATGAGGGTCAAGAAAGTTTACTTTCATTTTGGAGGGCAGAGGAACTGCTAGTGGGACTACCTGTCTACAGCCCCGCATTTCCACATACCCTCCCTGCTCCTTCCTGACTCAAATAGGGATCATTGGCAGGAAAGAGGATGGTGGGCTCAGTGCACCACATTGCCACTGTTGGAAGAAAAGCAAGACTCAGGTGGAAGGAGCATGCTTTAAAGCAGGGTGTGGAGGCAGATCCCAGCCCATGGGAATTGGACACCACCATGCCCCCTTGTTCACTACTGTCTGAGGCTGCTTTCCCGCTACAGTGAGCAGCAGAGCGGAGGAATAGTGACAGGAGCATGGGGCCCATGGAGCCTGGAATATTTGGTTTCTGGATCTTGACAGAGAAGTTGCTGACCAACCTCACAGCAGCCCTTCTTCAGACTGTATCCCCCCTGGCATAGACACATCACACCTGGAGCCCATATGGCAGTCTCTCTTGCCCCAGAGATACCACAGGCTGGGGATTTTTTTCCTGCTGGGACTGCCTCCTCAGATTCTTCCCTTTTTGGGCACACAGGAGTGCTCACTTGGCATGAGTGAGCTAAACATGTTTGTTTAAGCACAATTCAGTGTATTTGTGGCTTCATGTAGACATTCATGTTTTCACGTGTCCCCTTGGCTGGACACCTGTGCCCTGTTTGAGAAATGCCCAATGGCAAATTTTATGTCTCAGGTATCTGACTTTAGCTCTGTCTTCCTTCCCTCTTTTTCCCCCCCACTATTGGGCTATTCATTTTCCCATTTCTGCCAGTTTCCTGCTCATTCTATAGATAAATACCCTTGTAGGCTGCGTGGGTAAACTTGGGCCAGCCACAAAGAAGCCACGTGAACACCTTTACGTGGTTGTCTTTGTTCTGAGTTCTACTGTTTGAAGATATACACCCTTTCCTATTTCTGTTGATTTTGTTTGTGGTGTTACACCTTTGTACACAGAGACACTGCCCCCTTGCTGAGTCATAGTAGAGTCAATAAGAAAAGATTATTCAGGAAAAAAAATCATTCAAAATAGTTACTTTGAGGGAATTCCAGTGGAGGAAATGAAGGGGAAATATTCTGAGTACAAAGAATTTAGGGAGCATGAGATAAAGAAAAAATGACCCATAAATTCTTCCTCAAAGCAATATGGAATGTCTTTTCTCCCTATTCATCTTATTGGCAATTGTTATGGGTTCTGGTATGGTATAAGACTCTAGCTTTCACTTTTAACATGTTAAAATTGTAAGTATGAAACTACAATTAATTATAAAACTCTGTCCCCCATATATGATTTTCAAAAGATTATTTTGGAGGCTATAACGTATGTGTAGGGCTTACTTCTTAAATAAAAATAACATCACTGTTTTTACATTCAACATAACATATGCTCTGCCTTCTTATAAAATACCCATTCCTGGATATGGCCCCCAGCAAGCTGGATAGTTGAGCAGTGTCAGAAGTGCAACGCCACCTTCCTATGGAGGTGTGGCAATCCAGAGGTGAATTATTAGCAGAATTGGTATAGGAGTAGTTCTGAGTATTCCTTTATGATATGGTTCCTGCCATATGGGATTTTATTCTTCCACTTTTTCTAGAACAGTGTGGCCTTGTAAAAAGGAGAGAAGTGGCATTTTAGTCCAAAACATGGCTGCCCATTTATTTAGAAATTTAAGAGAAACCACAGGGGCAGAAGATGTGGTACAGACATTAATACATGGTGGCTTCTCAGCACTGGTAGCCCATAATAGGAGTTGAATTAGTAGCTTTCTATAATCTTGGCCTATATTTGATTAAAGAATATTGTGGAAACTTGGGGCACCTGGCTGGCTCAGTTGGTAAAGCATGTGCCTCTTTGTCTTGGGGTTGTAAGTTTGAGCCTCATGTTGGGTGTAGAGATTACTTACAAATAAAATCTTTTAAAAAATGAAAAGAATATTGTAGAAACTTGATGGCTGTTGATTACAGGTGATCAGTGGGTACAAGAGCTCTCCATCTTGTTCATGTTTTTCCTTTTGTCATACTCTGGACTTCCCGTTGGACTGTCACCGCACACCTGTATCATTTTGTGTCCAAATTTCCCAGTTGAGCATAAGTGTCATGAGGCAAGGGGCTGTGGCTTTGTTCATTTTTATATTTCTTGCATCTATCATTCATTAAATGGATGAACACATTGTACAAGGTGATCCCTCTAAAATGTGACTTTGGAGAGAAGCCTGTTCTGTGTAGGGACTCTGTGAGACTTTGATTTGCTGAAATGAAATCATCTTACAAACCCAAATAAGGTAGGCCTTTGGTTATGCCTAAAGTACCTTCTTGTTAGGCTTAAAACTTCTGCTTTCTGGGAGTCCAAACAGCGATGAATGCTCTGATTTGCAAACATTTCATCACCAGGTTACAAATTCAGAGCTTTTCTGGAGGGATCAAAACTACACGTTTTCACCATCTGCTGGAGGGTCTGGCTGTCGGGAGATGACATTCCCATTCTCACTTTGATTTTGGCCTTTTGACAGTTGATCTCAGAGCACAGTGCTGGGAAGAGCCAGTCCAGGGTTGTCCTGCCTTATTTGGAGCCAGCTATGAGGAGTGACATGACTGTAAGCCTTGATAATACTAGTTGATTTGAGGGCTTTGCAGATGGACAGGAGAGGGAGGGGTCCCTTTTCAGAGGGGGACCACCTGAATTAAATCCTTATGCTTGACTGTCACCTTCTCCTGACTTCTTGTAGCTTGTAGCTGTCCACTGTGAGCTGAGCGGGCCTGACACCCTGACACAGGGGGTGGGCCAGGTAGGGCCCTGGTGTGGTGCAGGTGCATCTGGACAGGCTTATGAGAATCTCTGGACCATGCTGTTGCCCAGACTGCCTGCCTGAGCTGGGCACAAGTGGTTGTGATCTTGCAAAACTGTGCTCATCTGGGTCATTAAATTCTCTGAACTCTACATTCAGGGTGAGTCATTAGAGGGAGCCTTTCCCTTCAAGCAGTGATGCTTTAATGGGGGAAGACACTATGCATTTGGAAACAGAAGCAGATCTCACGGTTTCTCATGTACCTAATGAGGAAGGTGGGAAGAATGGGCAAAGCAAGGATGTGGTCACTTGGGGGTGATGAGAGACGGCTGTCCAATGAAACTCCTGTTTGACCTTGAGGTGTCACTCCTGGGGCTGGGCATGCCTCTGCCCTTGAGGAACCCACTTCATCTTTAGGTTTTCCCTGTTCATACTGTTAGAATAAAGAGGCAAAAATCATTTCCAGACTTCTAGGTTAAGTTTATAATTTATTAAGAAGCCTGTGGAAGCCATGGAAGTAGGTCCTGACTACATAGGTGGGCTTTGGCATGATTTTCACATTAAATCCTTATAGGTAACAGTTGATTATAGATCCTTATGAAGATATACTTAGTTCTTACCCTCCAGCAAGGATGGGTGTCTGTCTGTGCTCTCCAGACATGAACTGTGGCTGAATCGAAACCAGGGGGTTCAAGCAGTTCCCTTCTCTTCTCCTTGACCCCCTTCTTCCATTTCTCCTACCCCCAACCCCAGCACGTGCCTCTGGGAGCCACCCATCTATTCTCTGTAACTGTGAGCTTGTTTTTTTTCCTTAGAGTTAGTAAAATCATATGGTATATGTTTTTCTCTCTCTAACTTATATCAGTCACTTAATGCCCTCTAGCTCCATCCATATTGTCATCAATGGTAGGGTTTCCTTCTTTTGTATGTGTGAGTAATATTCCAGTGTGTGTGTGTGTGTGTGTGTGTGTGTGTGCGCGCGCGCGCACACGTCTGTGTGTATATGTACCATCCATTGATGGACACATAGGTTGTTTCCATGTCTTGGTTATTGTAAATGCTGTGATGAACATGGGAGTGCAGATAGCTCTTTGGGGGTAGTGATTTCATCTCCCTTGGGTATATGCCCAGAACTATAGTTGCTGGTAGATATATTTTTAACTTTTTGTGGAACCTCCATACTGTTTTCCAGAGTGACTGCACCAGTTTGCATTCCCACCAACAGTGCACATGCGTTCCCTTTTCTCCACATCTTCACCAACACCCATTATTTCTTGTCTTGATACTAGCCATTCTGACAGGTATAAAGTGATATCTCATTGTGGTTTGATTTGCATTTCCCTAATGATGAACAGTGTTGAGCATCTTTTCATGTCTGTTGGCCATCTGTATGTCTTCTTTGGAAAAATATCTATTCAGGTCCTCTGCCCATTTTTTAATTGGATTTTTGTTTTGCTATTGAGTTGAATGAGCTTTTTATATGTTTTGGATATTAACCCCATATAGATATATGATTTGCAAATATCTCCTCCCATTCAGTGGGTGCCTTTTTGCTTTTTTGCTGGTTTCTGTTATCCAGGAGAGGAGCAGTGAGTCCCTTTCCTTTCAGCCTGCTGTGATGCCTCCTGGGATGGACTTGGTGAGAGGCCATTAGGGCTGTAAACCCTACTGGTGGCCTGCTTCCTGATAGAAAGTAGGCCTGGTAGGGACAGCTTTGTCTTCCCAGTGTTAAGACCTCATTGAGAATGGTCTTTGCAAGCATGCTTGTGGCCCTCTGCTATAGCTGCATGGCTCCTTCCTGACCCCCGGCTTCCTCTCTTCCTCAAAGGGAAAGCAGGTTTTGAGTGCCTGGGAGAAAGGCAGCTCATGGGTTTGTGTAAGGGGACTCTCCTAGAGTCACAAGGGCTGCTTCTTTGATACCTGGTAGCTGAGGATTCATTAAAGGAGGCAGCCTTTTACATGGAGCGATATTGCTAGGATCTCTGCAAATCTCTGCAAATACACTATCTAATGATACTGAGTTGTAACTTCCTTTGTTATTAAAAATCAGCTGTGGGCATGAATAGACATTTTTTTCCAAAAAAGACATCCAGATGGCCAACATACACATGAAAAGATGCTCAACATCACTCATCATCAGGGAAATGCAGATCAAAACCACAATGAGATACCACCTCACACTTGTCAGGATGGCTAAAATGTACAACACAGGAAAAACAACAGGTGTTGGCGAGGATGTGGGAAAGGGTGCACAGTTGGTGGAAATGCAAACTGGTGTAGACACTGTGGAAAATGGTGGAGTTCCACAAAAAGTTATAACTACCCTACAGTCCAATTGTAATACCAGGTATTTGCCCAAAGAATACAAAAACACTAATTCAAAGGGATACATGCACCCCAATGTTTATAGAAGCATTATCTACAGTAGCCAAATTATGGAAACAGCCCAAATATCTATTGACTGATGAATGGAGAAGAAGATATGTGTGTGTGTGTGTATAAAATATTGCTCAGCCATTAAAAAGAATGAAATCTTGCCATTTGCAATGACATGGATGGAGGTAGAGAATATGCTAAGTGAAATAAGTTAGTCAGAGAAAGATAAATATAATATGATCTCACTCATATGTGGAATTTAAGAAGCAAAGGTGGAAAAAAAAGAGTGGCAAACCAAGGAACGGACTCTTAACTATAGAAGGCACACTGATGGTTACCAGAGGGGAGGTGTGTATGGGGATGGGTTAAATAGGTGATGGACGTTAAGGAGGACAGTTGTGATGAGCATGGGGTGATGTATGGAAGTGTTGAGTCACTGTATTGTACACCTGAAACTAATACTACACTGTATGTTAACTAACTGTAATTTGAATAAAACTTTAAAAAATCAACTATGGGACAATGCTTGTCCGTCTCCCAGAATTTAACACCATTTGGGATGCATTTGTACTTGCTGGGAGGTAGGTATATTATTTTGTTAAATTTGTAGAGCCTTCCCCTGGTGGTTTGAAATTAATTTCTGAGTCTTCAGAAATTCATGAAATGCTCTCTCACTCTATGTTATGAGGGTGATGATGGTCATGATGGTGACGAAGGTGAAGATCAACACGACCCAGCTCCCTGAGGAGGAGGAAAGCATTAGTCACAGGGAAGGAGGACATAAGCATTTCTTGCCTGCTCTGTGCTAACTTGTTCATTGGTCCATTTTCTTTCCTGCTTCCTTGAAGGAGTCCAGACTGATGCATAAAATTACTTTGTGCTGAACAAACTGACCATCCCTTTGCAAGTAGGATAGCTCTCTGTAGGGATAACAGAGTCAGGTAACCTGTCTGAATATAGAAGGATTTTCATTGTTTTTGTGACTTTATTTAAGTAGTAGAAATATGTGAATTTCTTTAACTCAGAGACTGTATTGCATTAACTGATAATGAAATAAATGTCACATCCTGATTACCTGACGATAGTGAACTTAAGTCTTTATTTTTGTATAGCCCATAGCTATTATTACTTTGATAATCATGGCATTTTGGACAAAACACTTTATCAGAAACTACAACTGACATGTCTTTGAAAGTCTGCTTAGGATATAAGGTGTTCTAGAGTGTGGTCCAGGAGTGGCAGCATGGTAAGGCGGATGGGACTCAATTCAGAATACCTGGAATCCAGGATGGGGCTTGCCACTAACAAGTGTAATTTTATACCCACCTGTTACCATGGTTGGCTCTTACTTCCTTTTCTGTAGATGAGTGGTGTGGTATTTTCTGAGGATTCCAAATCTGAGAGAGTTCTTTGTTCTCTAAACCAGTATTTGTTGAGCACTAATTATGTGCCAAGCCCTGAGGGGAAAGTAGGCTGCCCTCAGGATGCTGGAATTCAGTTGCTCAGGGCAATTTCCAAATGGGAAGAAAGACTGCATGTTCTTTCTCTCATGGGGCTACCTGGGGTCACTTTCTGCAGTTCAGAGAGGAGTAAGGGGATGCACACTGTGTCATTGGACAGTGCCCCCTGCCTGCTGTAAGCCCCACTTGGCTCTGGGCTCAGAGGTGCCCAGCTATACAGGATGTGCTCCCCAAGAGCACTAAGCCTGGTTGGAGGGAGGTTTTGCAACTGAAGTGTGTCCAAGCATGGGAGGGAGGGAGTCTGTATCCTGCCTTGGTTCACTGAAGTTCTACTTTCATGTAGCATACCTGCTGTTTGACTTATCTTTTCTTGAGTAATTTACGGACTTTAAACAGTACATCGGATTTTTTTGGTTGCATATTTGTCTGGTTGAATGTCCTTTTATCTCTTTGCCATATCTGTGTCTTGTCTACAGTCTGTTAAGAATTCAGAGTTTTTGTCATCTTCAAACAAAACGATGCACTTTGCTGTTAGTTACTGTGCATGTGCAGAGAAAATGAGATGGATGTTGGCTTAAAATACTCTTCCCTACCAAAGATGATTTCCCCATGCTCCATGCTTTTGCTCCTTCCTTCCTTCCTTCCTTCCTTCCTTCCTTCCTCCCTCCCTCCCTCCCTCCCTCCCTCCCTCTCTCCCTCCCTCCCTCTCTTCCTCCCTTCCCTTTTTCCTTCCCTTCCCTTCCCTCCCTTCCCTTCCCTTCCCTTCCCTTCCCTTCCCTTCCCTTCCCTTCTTTCTGTGTCTATCTGTCTGTCTTATAAGGGTGCTTAGCACTTGGGATCCCAGGCACCATGAGGCCACCACACCTGTGGTGGGACAGTGAAGGGCATCAGAACACAGAACAGATGGTGTCATTTCCTTCTCGCTGTCTATTTTCTGTGCAGAACTGCATTGGAGACACTTCTGGTTGGGGAATGACATCCAGGGCTTTCCAGGCTTGTTTTGTCTGGGTCTCTGGAGTTTGGTCCTGGTGATGCCTTCCAGAGCTCCACCCTCAGAATGCCCACCCAGCTCGGGCCCCTGCCCTTCACATGGCCCTCTGGGCACATGAGGCCTAAATTAACACTCCCAAACTGGGAGGAAAAGAGTGGATTGCTTGCTCTGAGCTGGCATCTCTTTCATGAAATGAAGGCATTCTGTTCATGTTTTATATGGATTCATTTGTGAAAACCTCATTTTGTGTTCCCATAAAATACATGAACGTGCAGAGAACTGAATCATAAATCCTTCCTTTGGTTGTGGTAAAGCTTTCTTTCCAGTGTGATTTTGAGCTGAGTTGCCCCTGTTTTCCAGTGAAAGGCAATGTCCAGGACTGTGGGCTTCCTGATGGCCTGTTTAGTTGCTTGCTTTGGAGCAAGAAGAAAACTTGATATGCACGGCATTTCCAATGAAATGACCCAGAGGCAAAGCGGGATGGAGAGCGTTTCTCCCCATCAAAGCCATCTGGAATGTGCTGATGAGTAAGCTGGAAATTAGCGCCAAGTGGCAAGCCTCACAGACATCCAAGTTTCTTGAGCACAGCTGCTGATGTATTGAGTCACTGAACATCTCATCTGCAGGAAAGACCGCTCAGACTACCATCTTCAGCACTGGGCATGCACATTCCTGAAAAACACCTCTCAGACTTCTCCTGGGTTTAAATAAGCAACACAATGCTTCAGACCCCTCTGTTCTTTATGTACTTTACCTTAACTTCCCTTTCTCCCTGTCTGTGGTGGTCTCCCCTTTTCTGTGGCTGTGCTTAGAACTTGAAATATTAAAAAAAATATTTACTTCAGTATCAAACATTATCCTCTCTGGTGAATGAAAAATATCCTTTAATTGTGTAGTTTGTCCCCTCCCTCTCTCCCTCCCTCTCTCCCTTCCTTCCTGGAGATGTTATTCTAAATAATTTGATTGTTCCATGTCTCTGCCTTACCACCTGTGTTGATGTTGTTAATCAGCTGCACTCCTTGCTGGGGAGTGTGGACAGGGTGGCAGTTGTCCGCAGTCTGGTGTGGCCGTCCCCTGTGCTGAGCTCTTCCTTTTCCTTCCTATGACTTGAAGTGGTAACACACGACACATCTGCCCAGGTGAGGGTCGGGGGGAGGGGTGCTGACCACTCTCAGATCGTGGATTGCTGAAGTGGCCTCCTTAGTTTGATCTCAGCACTTAACCTCATGGTGTATATTACAGAAGAGGATTGTTTAGGTGAGGCCAGTATTTCTTTTCCAAAAAGAATGTGCAAGTTCAAAGTAATTGCTTCAAAGTAATTGGCTGTAGATGTAATTGTTATTTATGGCTGCTGTGCTTGCCATATTGTAACATTGTGTGTCTCTTTATGCAGACAGGGACAAGACTCACCAAAATGCCAATGCAAGTCATCTCTGGGTGGTGGGGCTTAAGGGGAATTTAACTTTCTTCTTTCTCCTTTTTTTAAATTTAAAGTTTTCATAGTGAGCTTATATAATTTTTTTTTACTCAGATTAAAGAATTTATATTCTTTTAGAGTTTTAGACTAATTTCCTTCATGTACATTGAATATAGACTGAGTCATAGGTGTTAAAATTACAGAATTGTAGAGTTGGAAAGAATCTTAAAGGTTGCCAAATTCAAAACTCATAATTCAGATGGGAGGGAGCAGAGCCCACACCTGGGTTCTCTACTTTGGATTCTAGCTCTTGGGCCCTTTCAACAACCAACCAAGCTATCCTTGACCCGGGTGTTTGCTATGTTACTATTTCAGATAGAGGTGGGTTATTCTGGTTTGGGATAATTTGGACAGAAGCCATCATTCCTTATTTCCTTTGCACTTAAGGACATACTCACAGAAAATATTTAAGACCAGGGCTTGGCAAAATACGACCTATTGGCCAGCTTCCTGTTTCTGGAAATAAAGGTTATTATTACTGGAACACAGCCATGCCTCCTTGTTTACGCATTGTCTATGGCTGCTTTGGGGCTGCAACAGCAGCGTTGAGTGGTTGCAACAAAGACTGTGTGTCCTGTGAAGGGGCAAGTGTTTACTATCCTGACCTTTCAGATCAGTGTGTTGATGCCTGTTAAAACTCACAAGATGGTGAATGTTAACAGGAGACCTGTGACAAGGACCATAAATGCAAGGAAGAGAAGTCTACTTTTGGGGTATAACTGTCCAGGAGAGAACAGAGACTAGTGCTAGCTTATCTGTGCCATTTGGGATGATCTCAGTTTGGTTTCCCCTCCACCAAAGGCATAAGATGAGGCTGGAAAGCTACTGTTGTCCTTGGGAGTGGATGTTAAAACTCAGCTCTTTTGCTATGTTACTTCATCTGGAATGTTCTCATTAGGAATGTGGAGTCTGGTGTGTGCCAACTCTTATGCCCTTTAAAGCAGATGTCAAGTTCAGGCCGTGGGCACTAAGTACTGGAGACTGGAATCTGCAGTGGAAAATACTGTTTGGGCTGAATTCAGATGAAATATCGGGAGCCGGCCAAGCAGTGCAGTCTGGTAGGCTGCTCCTTCAGTGTCCTCACGGCTGTTCCCACATGTGCAGTGGCCCCAGGTGCCCCCAGCATAGGAAGGCCAAGCACACAGCATAGCCTCCCAGCCAAAAGGTGCTGGATGCCGGCGAGTTCCCCAAGCCATGTTAGTGTTCCTGAGACTGAGTGGACATTGGACAGTTATCTGGGACAGGCCAGCACACACAGAGGGAAAGATCAAGTTGTATTGTCTTGGCAGAAGTAGAAAAGGAACAATTTTTTTGGATATGCTTCCTTTGTGGCAGTCAGGGTGTTGGATATTTTTCATTTCTTCTCACTGCAGTTGGTAGCTAATACCTCCACTTTGTAGCTGGGGTGTGGGTGGGGACGGAGCAGTGCTGAAGCTCAGAAGTGCTGGTGAAGGGCCAGTGAGCCCTACAGCTCAGAACTGTGGTCTTTCTACTCTGTCACATGGCTTCTGAAATTCCCTCAGTGTGGCCACTCTGTTCATATCCAGAGGGCAGAAGCCTTGGTTTGGGAATTGTATAGGTTTGGTAAGAAACTGGTAGATGAATGGTTAATAAATGCAGTTTATTTGGAAGATAAAATGATTGCAAGATGGGGTTCAAGAATTGAGATGGGGGATTTCAATGGCACCTTCCGAGGCAGGGTTGGGGACTGCCGTATTGTGGAGACATGAGCTGAGGGCTTAGAGGGCATGTTTCAGGACTGGCAAGAGCGCTGGCAAGTTCTTCTTTCCATATATTTTGGATTGTCTTTTGGACTTGTTCAACAGTGATGCCATCTATTGGGGGAGATTCTTTCCAGTTGCCTAAAAAATAATATATTTGGGAGGTGCTATTTCTTTGAAAAATAATCTATTGTGCGGTTGTCTTTAGCCTTCCATGAGCAGCCTCTCATTGAGTCTGGCAATGAAAACCCATACTTAAAAGTATTTTGAGATGCTGCTGAGAAATGCATTCGTGTTTGCATGTAGTTCTGGTTGTATTTGATCCTGTTGAAGCCAGGGACCTACTCAGTATCCAGGTTGGGAATCTGAATCGTCAGCTCCAGAGCCAGTGGGAGGTCAGAACTTCCCTATTGCTTCCCCTGGTGCTTGCATTTTATCATTCCTCCTAACTCCTTTCAGTGCTCTAATCTTTGCATAGCTTTATCTTGATGCAATCTCTGATGGATCTGTATTTCATCCTTTGTCACAGAAATAAAAGGGGTTAGCTTACTGAAAAGTAAATGCTGGTGAAGTCAGGCACCCTGAAAGTAAATACAGACTTTCTGGCAGTTGTCTGCTAATCAGGAAGGATTGTGGATTGGCAGGTGGATTACACATCTGCTTGTTCATTTACTCAACAAGTGTCTACTGACAGCAAACAAGGGTGAGCTCATAGCTTCCCTTAACAAAGCTAGTTCTCTGGCTATGCCCAATAAGCAGCAAATCCAAAATCGTATGTTATTGCTTTGGTTTAAAATGAGATCTAAGGAGAAACCAGAAGATCTACAGAATCAGTATGAGGGCATGACTAAAGTAAGTAATTTTGAACAGTGTGACCTATAGGATTAATAGAAAGATATCCTGAAGTAGGGAATAATTCATTTTTTACTAACTTCAAGCTGTCATGCCAGTAGATGAGTTTTTTTAACATGTATTTTAGTTTTGCATTTTAATTAATATTGGATAAGTGCTGATTTATTTTTTTCTGGGAGTTCTTTGAACACTTTATGGGTAATACTTTATTTGTATGGATCACTTACATTGAAGCAAATCAAAGAGCAAGGAGAAAAGATCCACACAGTCCACATGATACTCTGTATGTATGTCCATGAGACACCCTCTGTCTTTACTTGGGGCCTATTTCCTTTTGCTTTTGGAAAAATTCACTTAGTTTACCTGCATTTCCTCTGTGCCTGCTCTTTGCTTGGCACAGTGATAAATACTGAGAATTCAAAGGGTAATGACCAATATACAACCTAGTGGGAGAAGAACAGACTGTGCAGTAATTATTTTGTAATGCTTGAGTTAAGTGGTAATTATAGAGGTTCATAAAATATATAAAAGTGCAGAGAAGGAGGCCAATTAATTGAAAGGTCATTTCAGAGAGGGCTGGATGGAGGTGTTTTGAAAGAAGACAGATGAATGGCAATGAAAGAGATACTCCAAGTAGAAAGAACACCATCTGCAAAGGCATGTTATGTTTGTTTTTTGTTTTCTGTGGGTTTTTTTTTTTTTTTTTTTTGCTTGTTATGTTTTTAGGGGACCAATATTTGTTCACATTTTCTGGATTAAAAGGCATCAAGGGCATAGAAGCAAGGAGGGGGGCTGCTGTGTAGGCAGAAGTTGTTGACTGGCTTTCAGCAGAGATGATGTGTATTTAGGGGAGACAGATCTCTGTGGCTGGAGGGTGTGGATGGATTTGTCGGGGGTAAGGCTGGTGGCAGGAGGTCACTTAAGAGACTTTGTATTCTCCATGAGACATGCTGGCCTCCACTAAGGTGGTGGCAGTGGGAAAAGAGATGAATGAGGACCTGACCACAGTGTTGTAGAGAGAGCCCTCCACTGGGGTCGGGTGATCAGGCTTCTCCTAGTTTTGTCCCCCACTTGCCCTATGACCTAGGGGCAGTGACTTTTAACTGTTCCAAGATCTGAGAGGACGAGCTCTGTTTACTAGAAAAGGTCACCCACCTAGTGACCTATTTATCAGTGACGGTGAGATTACTTTAAAAGACAGGTCTTTTCTTGAAAGATACACCCAGCCCTGGGGTCAGACTAGGAGACACTATTTTCTCACATGTAAACACATGAAATAGTTTGGGGCAGGGATTTCTTTCTTTCTTTTTTTTTTTTTTTTTTTGTCAACTTATTTAATTTAATTTAATTTTAATTTAATTTTATTTTTAATATATGAAATTTATTGTCAGATTGGTTTCCATACGACACCCAGTGCTCAGGGGCAGGGATTTCTTAACTTGGGACCTGTGGCTCCCATGAGGGCCTGTGAATGGGCTTGGAAGGAGGTATGAATGACCCTTTGGTGCCATGTGTAAAGTCGATGTTATGATGGACTGCAGGGCTTTTCTTTTCCTGAAGAGCATGGCCATCAGGTTCCCATGGGGGTGCATGATCCCCACAAGGTTTGAGTCAGTGATCTGGAGGAATTTGGAGGGAGTGATCTGGCAGGATGACATGGTGTGTGTGGTGGGTGGGAGGGAGATGGTTGGATGTCTAGACGACTCTGAGATTCTGCTTTTGTAAAGGAATCTAAAAATTCTTCAGATAACTTAAAGTAGGAATACTCCAGAGGCAAATTATAGGAGCTCCCTTCCACTTGATCCTCTGGCAGATTTTAGATGTAAGGAATATCAAAGCCTATTTATTAGACAAAGCAATTTGTTTGATTTGTTTTGGCTGACTGCCTGATGACTTGTAGGTCAAGAGCAAGTAAGCTTGTTTGTTTAATCCATCTTCCCCCCTTGAGGTGGGATTTCAGTACTAAATTGGAAGTTTCCAGGGAGCAGGAGTCTCATTTGATTTGTCTGTCTCCCAAAGCATCCTAAATTGGAAGTTTCCAGGGAGCAGGAGTCTCATTTGATTTGTCTGTCTCCCAAAGCATCTAACTAATCAGAAAGCTGGAAGGCCTAATGACCTAAATCTTTTCTGCTAATCGTTCAAGTATGTTTCTATGTTAAGGTATAAGCAAAGGAAACAAGCACATCCTAAAACCAAAGACACGTTCACTTCCTAAATGTAATCCCAATCTGTCCTGTTATACTACAAGTCTAGTACTTGTGCAAGTCTAGTAGTTCTTACTTTGGGTGAGAAAAAGATAGGAGACACCATTCTACCAAGCAAAATACCTTCAAAGTCATAAATTGCAAAGTCATGTTCTGAAACTTCTCCAAGAACATAGTAGGAATTTTTTTTATCTTCCTTGTTGCTTTAATTTTTAGAGCTCTTTTACATATGTTCTCTATTTAATTTTGAAGGGCCCAAATGAATACATAGTGCCTCTGGTAGGCCTGATATATACTGAACATGCTGGAGAAATAAGGGTGGGTCCTCTCTGATTTGCCTCTGTGCTGTAACAGTGCACTGTGGCTCAGCCTGAGCCCTACATCATCTGTAGCAGATGCTCTAGACACGTTATATTTGGATAGTTTATATTCTGTAAGTATATTACTCAGAGATTAGTCCCAACATTGCTATGTATTATGTTAACATTTTGGCCCAAGATTATTGAGCTCAAATACAGCATTTTTTAGAATCAAAAGAGTCCATGGTAGAAGAGAAAAGCAGAGCTAACTGCCTGGCTCTTGGCTAACATCATATTCTTCTCTTTTCCCTCCCTGGAATTCACTTTGTTAAATTTCTTGTGCTGTTCATTTAGATATAATTAACATTTTTAATTGGCATGTTGTGTAGTTCGGGAAACTGCTTATTAGATTTCATAGGTGTCTCTGGCAGCACAAAATGTTTAATGAGCAAAATAATTGTGTTAGAGTGAAATGAATATGTACGTTTTCACTGAATTAATAAATGAATTAAATAGTGACTTCATGGAAACCTCCTGAGAAAGTGGTTATGGACTTTCTTTTAAGTGTAAAATATTAAAGTTTAATTTTTGTGTGTGTATGGAGATTTTGAAGGAAAGAAATGTGTTTTTTCTTTTAGATTATAATATTATTGTGTGTGTATGTGTGTGCTTAACCAGAGTGAGAGTCTGTAAGTAAAATGGGATTCACATCCTTTGACTGAGCCTCAGAAGAATCTCAGATGCCTTGATACCTGAAAGTGGGTAGGATGTACAATGTCTCTGACCAGGAAAACAGATATCTCATAGCTCTGTAGAAATCTAGACAATCAAAATGAGATTCTACTTCCTATTCCATCAAGCAGCCCTTTTCATTCTCTGATTCTAGAAGCAATGGTCAAGGTGTAAGAGGATGATGTCAAGGATAGTGGTCAGGAGCCTTTTAGAGTGAGACCAAGATTAATACCTTCTTGCAGTTGGGGTGCCTGGGTAGCTCAGTTGGTTAAGCGATCGACTCTTGATTTCTGCTCATGTCACGATCTCATGGTTCTCTCTAAAAATAAATAAATAAACTTGAAAAAACAGACAAAAAACTCTTCCTGCAATAGATGAAGAAGCAGAATCCTAGAGGCCATGACTTGCCTGGGGTCATGCTTCTGGAGCTGGGGGAGTCCCAGGAGCTCTTCGCTGCCAGCCTAGGGCCTTCTTGCCTGAACTGCACTGTCTCCTACCCTCAAAGTGTTCCTTGTAGGAGGAAAATAAGGGAACAAAAAAAAAATCACTGAAAATTAAGAAGTAGGGCATTAAAGCCAGAAGCTGGATTGTTTTGGCCCAAAGGCTTTTTTTTTTTTTTTTAAGACTCCTTTGGTTGCAAGAAAACAGACTCAAAGACCTCAAGTGGTGGGAGCTTATTGTAAGGTTCCCCTTATTGTAAGCTTATTGCACAGCTGAATACCAGGCCTCAGAAGGGGTGGAACCACAGGAGAACCGGCTGAGGGGGCAACTAACCCACTGGATGTGAGTTTCTCTGTTCTGCCAGTCATATGGCTGGGCTGTGCCCCACCTGCCATCTTCCCTCTCTTCCTGTTCCACCACTGACCACTTCACATCTTTGTTCTGTTTCCTCCCTTTCCTACTCACAGTCTTTGTTTCTCTCTTCCTCTAGCTCATGCTGCCTTTTCTGACTTGGCAGATGGTGTCTGTGGCTATCCTTGTCCTGTTTCATGATTCCCATTCCCAAAAGAGACCATTATATTGGCCCTGGAATAATTTCACAATGCGCTCCAGGCTCATGTAGGCCATTATCCAGCCAAAAAACTGGCTCCTCTAGGATCAGGTGACTTCCCTGTCCAGTCAGCTGACAAGGCAGTCATGTGGGCCTCCGTGGCTGAGTTCTGAGCTGACTCACAGGGAAGGGACTGCAGGGTACATGTGGAGAACATTTAGGGCCTGCGGTAGGTTTACTCTGACTGGGTTTCTGAGGTTGACAAAGTTCTAAGCCCACTTATCCCTGTATTTGTCCCTTTTTGGCAAGGCACCCCTCTGAAGGTCTGGGCTACTCAGTGAAGGACCCTCTGTAGAGGTAGGCAGGCAGAAGAAGTGAGAGGGAGGAGTGGAGTGGGCAGGCTCTTCCAGATCATATGTTTTTAATTCTGGACTTCCGTGTCAAATTTTTTCAAATAAAACTTGTTATTTTGGAATAATTTTAGATTTATGGAAAAATTGAAAAAACAGTACAGAGAATTCCCAATTACCCATCACCCAGTCTCCCCTAATGTTAACAGCTTACATTACGATGGCACATTTGTCAAAACTAAGAAATTAACATGGGTGCATTACTATTAACTAAATTACAGACTGTATTCAGATTTCACCAGTTTTCTGCTCATGTGCTTTTTCTGTTCAGCTTCCAGTCCCAAATACTGTGCTGCATTTAGCTATGTAAAATTTTGTGCAAAGAAAGGAGTCCATTGCTAAACACACACATATATACATATACCACCACCATCAGCATGAGAAACCTAGAAACCTGCAGCCCCATTCTCCTCCAGTCTGTCTTGTACTACATACTTTTTACCAGATTCCTTGTCATCAAACCTGCTTTTACTTCTTCTCTGCCTTAAGAACCCGTGGTAGATGCCTGTTGCGGAACACATCAAGTCCAAACTCCTCACTAGGCACTCGGGCCTCCCACCCCTTGGTTCATATGCTCCCCACACCTCTTCCTCCTCCAGCCAGAGGATTCTACCCCTCCCTGCTTTTGTTTTTGCTGTTGACTTCTTTGCATCTCTGGGCATGCTTCCTCCATGCCACTTTCTGAAGACCATTGCTCCATGATCTGCACCCCTTTGTTTGATGTCTGGGTAGGTGTTAAGCTTACATTGCTGGTATATTCTCTGCTTTCCTTTCAGATCTTAGTGCAGCTGTACTGCCACATCTGTAAGGGACTTGAGTGGGCCTCCCCAGGCCTCCGTGCTTGGCAGTGATGGGAACCATTAACTAGTTCAGTGATATTCACTCCCTGCTCATGGGGAAGAAGATCCTGATTTTGGATTAGTGAAAAAATTCTTTATGTGATAAACATGTATATGCTTTAAACAGAATAGTGTTTAAAAATAATGCTATGCCTGTTGGAGCCTGAAGAAGTTTCACAAAGCTGTCTACAGAGTCTTCATCTCACATAGCCAGGTGTCTCTCCATGTTGTGCTTGGGACATGGAAGGCACGTGGAAGCTGCACACATATGTTTGTTGGATGGACCAGTGAGTAAGGGGTTCAATGAATGGATAAATGATGGTTTTCAGTTAAATTCTAATGTCCTGAGTCTAGGCTGCTGATACATTCTTTTGTCAACTACCATACTTGTCTAAATATAAAGTGAGTTTCAATTGAAATGATGTCCTGTTTTTTCTATGTGAAAATTAAAAAGAATATCAGGCCAACTTGGACATTTTAATTTCTGGGAGTATAAATGGAATGCTTAAATATGCATTTCTAATATTTAGCTTATTTAATTATACATACTAAAAACACATGTAATTATATCACTTTAAAAATATTTTTTCATTCTCATGTTTCAGAAAATAATTGAAAAATTTCCCATGAATTTTTGCCGCTGGTGGCTTTATTATGGCGGATGCCCTTAAACCAGATGTTCTGGTTTCAGAGCATGTCATCCTTAAACAGGACTGACTTGTGGGACACATTTTCTTTGATTTTTTCAAATGATTTTATTTAATTTATTTATAAAACTGCATCCACACAAAGCTTGTGGGAAATTTAAAAAAACAAAACAAAACAAAGTGACAGTACAATATAGAGAGCTGAAGCTCCGATTCTATCATTTGTCAAGAACGTCTAATCTCATCTGGTATCAGACTCCTGGCTATTCCTTGTGTTGTGGCTCTTATACCAGGATGGTACTTTCCAGAGGCTTGAGACTTTTCATTCTAGTATTCTAGATCAGTGTTGCCCAAAAGAAATTCTATGTAAGCCACAAATGTGAGTTATAAACATAATTTTAAATTTGCTAGTACCATTAAATAAAAAAGTGAAAAGAAACAGGTGAAATTAATTTTAATAATATACTGTACTTAACCCAATATATCCAAACTGTTATTTCAGCTCGTAATCAACATAAAAATTAGTAATGTGACATTTTACATTCCTCTTTTGAATTAAATCTTCAATCTATTTTATATTCTACCCTTCATATCTCAATTCAGACAGTCACATTTCATGTGTGCAATAGCTAAGGCTGATGGCTGTGTTGGACAGTATAGCTCTAGATTTTGCTGAGGGGAATTTTTGGGTTTGGGGAGACCTGGATTTGAATACCTGTTCTATCACTTACTTCCTTTGTGGGTTTGAACAAGTTACTATCCTACAGAGCTGTCGTGGGCCTTCACTGAGATGAGTCACCCGAAAGCACTCGCCCAGCATCTGGCCCATAGTAGGCAGCTAGTATATGTCTGTCCTCTTCCCAGCTTTTCAAAATGGAGGTGCAGGGTAGGGTGAGAGAAGGGCAGAGACATTAGCAGCAAGAAAACCCAGGTGAATGTCCTCACTTCAGGGAGAGCTGAGCACAGAAACAAGGACTGGTTGGTTGGGGAGAGGGTAGGGCACTGACATGGTGAGCAGAGACACCCCATGAACCTCACACCCTGCATACCACACTTGAACTCCTTGTACCTCATACATACAACCTTTCTGTATTGTCCACTCAATTTGGAACGTACTCTAATCATTTTTATTCTGAGCCACAATGACTGATTCATCCAACACTGGAACCGTTAGCTTCTATTTTTCTTTTTAAAGTGATCTTTAAATGATTGTTGATAATATCAGATAGCACTTGGAATGTGGGCCATTCCTTTCACATTAATTACTGACTCTGTGTTAACTTTGTCCCTTATATTGTGATTCGCAAAAAGCACATCCTGAGACTCCTGTTGACTGAGTTAGTCTCAGGCTTGTGTGTTTCCTTCAAATATTTCTTTGGTTTTGCTAACAAAGTTAATTGGTAGAGTGCTTTCCAATGTGTGAGTCTCCATAGGAAGTCCAGGAGGGGCTGGTTCCTCATTTGCAGCCCCAGTGATTCTGGAAACACAGCTTTGCCCTGTATCTAGGCACATGTGGTACAGTTCAACACCCACACATTAAAGATAGGAAATTGAAGCCTGGAGAGATTTCAAGGGCCTTTTGAAGGCTGTGCCTTTTGTGTGTAAAAGAGCATAAGAACATTTGAGTCCTACACTAGCTCTTCCCAATTTAGTCTTACCTTTTTTTTAAATAGAAGAATCTAGAAATTAATGTCTTCCTCTCCTGCCTGTCTGCTCACTCATTTTCTTTGTGAAAATGCACAGTTCACCCCTTGAAACAAAAACAAAACTTATGCAGCCTCCCAGTACTTTTCTGCATGGAGTCTTTGATCCTTACAAGAGGTCTGTCAGGTCAGGAATAATTTATCTACTTTACAGATAAGGAGGTAAGACCCAGAGAGGTTAAATTACCTGTCCAAGGCCTTATAGATAATAAGGAGTGGAACCAAGGGCCCATACTGAGTCACTGCTGTCCCACGAGGCCACATTGTCTCTGGGACAATGGGCTCTGGAATCTCAGCTCCTGACTGTAGGTGAGTGCCTCAGCATTTAGAAAGCTCAGTTTTTCTCAGCTATAAAATGGATATGTAGCAGTCTTTAGTGAGGTTAAATGGCACAATGTGTGTCGAGTGCTGGGTGCTGGCCTGGGTGCCACAGTCTCTCCCTGAGTGTGGTGTGTGTATTTAAGCCTGCACGGTGATGTCCCAGGCTTTGCGAGCACCTTCTCTCTCATGCTTCGGCGCGCTGCTGAGCGGGCCTGCCTTGGCTGGCACCTGGCTATGGTGCTTGGGTAGATCCGGATCTCCCTCTAGGGTGTTTTGAATGTCTTCTCTCTCCTTTGGGAGTTCTGAGAGACTTTTGGATTGGTCTAACCATTTTTAAATTCTGTCCCCCAACCCCAGCGCCACCTTCTCCAACAAGCAAATTCATATCCCTGTTGTTAAAAATAGACATTTTTTGCAGAAATGCCTGTAGTTTCCTTGCAGGATGAAACATAGAATGGCAGTTTTTCAAGGGATGAAGGCAGACATAGCTGGTGCACCTGTGCCCCCTGCAGTGGTCCCCTGGGGGAAGTGCTGGCCCCAGCCCGGGGCTCCAGTCATGTCTGGTCTGGGCCAAGGTGGGAGGGAGTGGGCTCTAAACCATGGCTTAGCCTCAGGCTCCCTCCTCCCCAGGTTGTTTGTTCTCCTCCGCCCCATCCTGGGGTGCTCCTGTACCTTCACAAGCTTCCTTAGAGCGAGCAAGCCTCTAAACCCACATCCCACACTAGGCTGGATCCCCATCCTTGTTTCCTGGAGGTACACCTCCTTCTGAGAGAAAACCCACTGAATATGTGGGTTTTGGCCCCAGCAGTGCTTGCTGGTTGGGTTTGCTGAGTTTAGGAGTTGTGCCATGATAAGAAAGCATTTGCCAAGCCCAATGAGACTGTTGAGTGGTTGTCCAGAACACTGCATAGAAGTTGGTATTTGTCATTAAGAGTGACTTCCTCAACCAACAGAGAGTATAAAAAAATGTTTACATTTTCCACTTATTTCCATGAAGAAAACATGAAAAAAATTGTGGGTTCCTCTGAGTAGTATGTTATACCTATATTGCAGCTGCACCAGCCATGGTTAAAATATGGAACCCCCTTATCGTTGTTTGTGTTCTTCCATTTCCTCTGTTTGAGTCTGAATTTTGCCATCAAGATAATAAAATGTGACCAGAGTAGAATATGTGCATTGGTAGACACTGTGAATTTCATCAGAGATGTTTTTTCTGATTGCTGAAAGTTCTCCCATTGGACTTGAAGGGTGATTATTTTTCTGTATATTGACCAGAATGATTTGACAGGGACATGCTGCAGGTAAATGGTTCTTTCTGAATTGATGTGAATAAAATCCCACATAAGATGAGTTCAGTGTGTGTGGATTTTTTTTAAACAATAGAAAATTGGATTGTTAGAGCTTCAAAGAAGAGTGAAGACAGCTGTGTTTGTTTTCTTCAGGGAACTTAAATAAAAAGTCTTGTTTTAAATACTTAATCTGAAGAGGCAAATTAATGTAACAAAATAAATGGAGGACATCACATTTACTTGAGTAACAGAACATGTTGAGAAGTACAGACGTCACCAGGAGATGTTTGGTGACTCTCACAGAGTGGGGGGGGGGGGCGGAGTCCTCAGTGTCTCTGGGCAGGAGTTGGTTTTCCCACCCCCAGGGACTTCGAAGAACCCTGAGCCAGGCCCTGCCCAGGATAGTGGAGGACAGTCCTGGTTCACTTAGTTCACTAGGCACACAGCGAGGTGAAAAAGAAGCGTTCTGGACAAGAAGTGGGAACTTGATACCTTTTAGACAAAACTCATCCAGGATTTTATATTGTGATATTTGATGATTAAATTGGTACATTAATAGTGTTAGAATTAACCTGTACAGCATTAGAAGAAATGGGGAGACAGTGTCACCTCCTTAAAGGCATTCTTGTGTCCCTAGAAGCGGCCAAGTAACTCATCAGTGTAGACATGGTCTGTTGTTCTGCTGTTAGTCATTGTTTCCCCTGGTTCTGTTAGGGCTGGCTCCATTCCCCTTTGGTTAGCCAGCGGTGGCCTAGCCTTGGCTGTTGTGAGCACATTTCATGCCATTCTTAGTGTGGTTTCTATCCCCTTAGTCACTGGATGGCTGTTTTGTACACGTAACCCGGTGTCATTGCCTGTGTTTTACATTCCCAGAGTGAGGGCAGGCAGTGTCTCTGCATGCTTGGCATGTGCCTTTCAGTAATTTTCCTATTGTTTGAAAATGTCATTACTGAGACTTACACTTTTGCCTTGCTGGGACCAAGATGGTGGTAACTGGAGTGCGTACTGCCTTCTTAGTGTTTGCATGGGATAATTCACATGATCCTCACAATAATCCTAGAGGGAGGTGCTGCTGTCACCTCCACTGTACCGATGAGGACTTGAGTAACTTAGGTGAGGTCACACAACACTAAGAGGTAGAGCCAGGATTTGAACCCAGGGAGTGAAGCATTAGAGTGTATGCTCTTTGCCACCAAATGAATTTGCTAGACTGCTCTGTGCAAGTTCAAATTGTATATGAAGAGTACGTAGGGTCAGTCACTCAGACTGATTTAGAGCTCATTTGTGTTTAACATTTCCAACAACTGCTAAAACAAATATCTCCTTGCCACAAAATGAATAAAAAGTTAATTTTGAATGGAGTTTTACTTTGGGATAGAGAATCCTATGATGTCACTGTAGGAGACCTATCTTATTAGCTCTTCCCCTAATAAAGGAACCTACCTACGACTTTGAAGCGAACACTTTCCTACTGCACGTTTGTAAGGATTTGGGAGGGTGTGGGAGAGAAAGGGCCCTGTCCAATATTACTTGCATTATATTCAGCCTACTAATTTAGCATCTGTCTTGCTATGCCAGCTATTAGGCCAGAGTTTAGTTTTATTTTTAGTAAATGTGTGATTCTGTGGGTCTACTTATTTTATAACATAAAAAAATGTTGGAGCTGGATGGGAGACTTGAGACCGCTGACCTGCCTCCCCTGTTTATGGACCTGGCCAGTCAGTGTAGCTCCCACAGGCAGAGTGCGCCCTGGCCCTGGGCCCCTGCTGTCTGTGAGCACTGGCCTGGCCTGTAAGGTTGGTGAGCACAATTTACTAAACACCATGGCCACACTCTGTGCTGGGCTTCAGAGCTGCAAAATGAAGAAGACAGATAAGACCTCAGTCCCTTCAATGTGTGCCACTTCTTTGTCATTATGGCAAATTATTCCCAAAGGCATCAGTTTACCTTTTATCTTAGAGGTTAAGTTTTAAAAATCTACTTGAAATTCCAGGTCTTGTCAATTAAAAAAGCTCATCATTCTGATTTAACTCATTGAGTTGCTTCTATTTAGTCTGAATTAGCAAATCGTTTTGCTCTGGACTTTTGAAAATGGACATTGTCTAGAAAAAACTCAAGATGGTGCTTGAGGCTAAATACATGTAAATATATGTGTACACATGTGCCCTTTGCAGCGGGTGTGCAACATGGGGGGTTCCCTCCACTCATTTCACCTTCCCCAGGAGGGCAATGAGGGGTCTCTGCTTGCAGTCACATGTTCCCTTAGAGCTCTGATGAATGGAAAAACAGTATGTGATTTACAACAGTGGAGGGGACTTCTGAGAACCAGACCTGCTCCCTGGACCCAGCAAGGCTTCCCTGCTGCCAGCATCACAGGGTCCTAACCTGCCACCAGCTGATCTCTCTGCTCTTCTTTCTATAAGATCTGGAAACAGAAAAGAAAAACCATCTGATCTGGAGCATGGCTAAGACATGAAGGTCACACTGTCTACACATTGGGGCTGGACAGCATATGACACTTTGCTCAGGGCCTGTGCTCTCCCTGGATTTGGCTCATTTTGTAGGTGAAAGACCAGGTCCAGAGAGACAGCAGCCCTTGTCACCATGGCTGCTCCTGTCACCATCGCTGCCTCTAGAAGGGAGGGAGAGTAAGACAAGTTTGTGTGGTGAGTAGGAAGTCCTTCTTGTCCTGAACTTCCAAGGGCACGATTAAGCATGAAGTGTGTGGGGCCGCTTGAGTTTTTCTCCATCAACATCATATGGTGCCATTGTCCACATGACTCTTGGGACATCCTGAGACACACTACTGCAAAAGCAAAATATTACAATTTAATTATTTATTGATATCCATGAATAGAATAAAAGTGGTTTCTACTTTCTAGGCTGCTGCTTTAAGGATAATTGAAAGAGAAAAACTATTTGCTTTTCTGGGGCACTGTATGGCAGCTGACATTTATTCTAGCACTGTTTTATTTAATAAAAGAATCTGAAAATATATTTATTTTGAGTGCTCTTTCCAGTCTGAAAAATAGAAGCTTCTTCCAAGGGAAGGAGCAGCTCTATACCCGCAGCCTCCAGCTTTCCCCAAGACTGGACGTGAGGGCACGTGCAGGCAGTGACTCAGAGGCCTGAATGGCCCAACTGACAACTTCTCGGGCTCACAGAGCTTCCATGTCCCTGCTGGCAGAAGCTCCTGGTGGACTCTGTGGCCTCTCTGACAGTGTTGTGTTTCTTCTGGGATGGAAAATGCTGCTTACGATACCCCATGGCAATAGAGAAGCCTCAAGTGACATGGTGTGAGGCCAGCCAGGAGTGATCTGTCTGGAGTTACCTGGTTGTGGAGTGCCATGGTGGTAACTGTGCTTTTAATCATCAGGCTCAGGCTGATACCTCATCACCCCATAGGCAGTTTATGTGTTCAACCCTTTTGACTTCCTGTGTCGTACCTCCTAGAGAAATATGACCATCTTGGTCAGATTATAACTTTCCCTCGAAAGAATTTTATTCAACAAAATAAAAAAAGCCTTATATTATTTATGTCACTATTCTCCATTTTTTATACACCCCTACAAAGTAACTTCCTGGCTTATCACAAGTATATACCTTGGAAATATATCAATTTGATATCTTATTAAAGAATCAAAGTTGAAATTAAAAGCCCAGTAAAAATTGCTTTTATGTTTGCATCACCGTGAGCTACTAATCTAGACCTTCTAGCGGTTCTTTTATGAATTCCCCTAAAGTGATACCTGCTTTGCAAAGGTTGTCAGAGTTGTCAAGATGACAGTGACAAAAGATCGCAGTCTTCATGCATTCAATAGTTGTCGTCAGGCTGGAGACTGTTCGTTCTCTCTGCACGTAGCTGCATAATGGATGCCTCTGTGAAGTTGGTAGCAAACTGTGGCTGTGTGAAATGGCACCAGAATGTTTCCTTCACAAATTTATCCATTGCTTATGATAAAGGGAGTTCACAGAACTAAACAGGAGAGGAGACTTCCAAGTGCTTCTAGACATTGTAAGTGTTGTTGCGTCCAACTTTCCTATAATCAGGTGGGATAATTCTGTGTATGTGAGCTTTAACAAAAACCGTGATGAAAATCTTCTTTCCCTCTATTACAATCAGAATGGCATCTTATTTTTATAGGTTGTGGCTGATGGGTTGTAAACTTCCAAAATGTTGATTCTTTTTCCTGTGGAGTTGTGTAACACCTGAGAGAACAGATTGCTAATGGGGACGAGTAAATTACCAAACTCCCATCGCGCCTAATTATGTTGTGGTGACTTAGTGCGAATTTTTCCTCTCATTTTATTCCCACAGCCTGTGTGCACTTAAAATCACCCGCAAATTGTTAAAAAAAGAAAACCAAAACAAAACTATTCACTATGTGTCTGGTGTCTCCCTTCCGTTTTTAGTCAAATGACCTGGCACCCATGGAATGGGCTAACCAACAGGTGTAACATGCAAGACCGAGGCTCAAATTAATCATTTCTTAGAGTTTCAATTCGGAAAACATTTGATTAAATGCTTAATGGTACGCAAAATACTATGCTATACATAATGAAAAAATATAGAGTATTGTGATATTTTGCCCAGTGGAAGCAAACGTTTTTGTGGGGGAGATATCTCCAGTTAATTGTAATAATTGATTTGATACAGGAGTCAGCAAGTCTTTTCTATAAAAGACCAGATAGTAAATATTTTAAGCTTTGCAGGCCACATATAGTCTAAGCTTTGTGGTGGTAGCAGGAAAGCAGCCATAGATAATATGTAAATGAGTGGGGAGAAAGTAGGGTGAGGTTGCAGATGCAAGGGGAGGAGGTCCCCGTGTGCCATGGACAGGGTAGGAGGAAGGACAGTGACAGTGCCACTTGAAGGGAGAAGTGGAGGGAGTGTTCTTAGAAAAGTGGATGGAAAAGTCTTTTCTTGACACCAAAAGGAAAGCGGGGCAGTTGTGAAACTCACACATTCAAAGTGTACAATTCAGTGGTTTTAATATGGATACAGGTATGTGCAACCATCAACACCATCGATATAAAACATGTTTATCACCTCAGGAAGATGCCCTGTATTGCTCTGCGTTGCCCTGTATTGCCCCTCCACCCCACACCCCCATTGCCCACCCCCAGCCCTGAGTGACATTTCCTTCTTCTGGGCTTTCAAGTGAATGGCCTTTTGTGACTGGCTTCTTTCACTCATTGTAATGTTTTTGAGGCTCATCCATTGTAGCAGGAATCAGTACTTGATCCCTTTTTAAGTATAATATTCCATTGCATGGACACACCACATTTTGTTTATCCATTAATCAGTTGATGGAACTTGGGTTGTTTCTATCTCTACATTTATTTTTAATGATTGTATAGAAAAGTGAACATACACTCTACATTTTGAGAACGAAATCATTCTTTTTCTCATATGAAACTAGCTGACAAAGGGAAAATATTGGCATAATGCTGAGTCCCTTGGAAAGAACGTTTCCTACACAGCTTCCTCACTAAACCTGGGTCAGACTCAGGGTTTGGCAGATCATAAGACTTTCCCAAGGTTTCCTGGCCAGTGAACAATGATGGCAGTGTAGAGTCCAAAGACCATGTTCTTCTGGTGCATCAGATGAATGACTGATTCCTAAAAGTAAACACCAAGAGCTTTAGAACAGGTTGTTCTGCCTGTGTATGTACACAATATGCCAGATCTGCATGTCAGGATATTCTAATAAAAATTCCACAGGACACTCGATTCATGGACAGCTGCTGTTGATGAACTGCCCTCAGACTTCCCCACACTCTTGCTAATGGTCTGTGGAATCCCTAAAGTGTGACTCAAGTGCTGTTATCACAAAGCACGTTTGGGAACTTGGCATCATTCAGCTGCAAATCACAGGTGGATGTATAAAACAGGAGATGCTCGTTCCTGCATGTCTCACCTCCAGGAGGATTTTCAAAAGCTATGATCTCCCTTGCATGCACCCGTACCCACCTTCCCTGACTCTTGGGACCGCTGGCCAACATGGTAGTTGTGAACTGCAGCTCCGTGATAGGTCTTCCATGAGCCCTCCACCTGCTGGCTGTACACCCTGACATCCCCTCCTGGTTTGTGAGGGGCAGGCACTCTTGTTTCCCGGTGGTCCATTCTGGTGCCACCTCACTTCCCTGCCGGCCATAGTTCTTGGCTGAGCTGTCAGCTGGCTGATGGCAGGTGTGTCACAGCTACTTATAATGGAAAGGCCCGCTGATATGCCTGGGTCTGTGGGAGTCCGAGGAAGAGGACAGCCATTTGATCCAGCACCTAGTGAAGGGCCCCAATTTAAGGGTGTAAAGCATTCACTCAGGAGTAGGCTGTGCTGGATGAGGCAATGCCTGTACACACAGGCACGTGCTGTGTGTCTTTCACACATGGAAACAGTGTGTGCTTGGTAAATACTGGAGGGGCTCCTGGTTGGCTCAGTCGGTTAAGTGTCCAACTCTTGGTTTTGGGCTCAGGTCATGATCTCACGGTTTGTGAGTTTAAGCCGCATGTCTGGCTTTGCGCTGACAGTGTGGAGCCTACTTGGGATTCTTTCCCTCTCTCTCTGCCCCTCTCCCACTTGCTCTTTCTGTCTCTCTCTCTCTCTCTCTCTATCTCAAAAATAAATAAATAAACTTAAAAAAAAAAGACTAGGTAAATACTGGAATTTAGGTATCATTAGGACAGGTGATGTACTTTCTCCTCTCCACACTGAGGACTGCCTGGTATGCAGGAATTACTTCCCAGTATTGAGTGCCCAGACTATGGAAGTCAGGACAATGAGAACAGGAGCTCACAGAGCTCTTGATGCTAAACAGAGAATTTCTTGCTTAAACATCCATTTTTTAAAAATGCTGGTTGTAAAAGAAAAGGAGTAAAAGTCCAAGAGAGTGAGAAAGAAGAGGAGCCCGTGGAATGAGACGGCAGGGGGGAAGATGTGGCCCACCTCAGGAATCCCCACCTGCAGATTGGTAGACAGGCAGCTCTTCAGAAGCTGGAGAGGTGAAAAGGAAAAAGGTGATTTTTGAAAGGAACCCTAATATTTTGAAGGAAAGCATTTTACAAATGTATTTGCAGCTGGCAGATGGTTAAAAAGAAGACACATTTGGTTCTCTCTGAAGTGGGGGAAGCTCACTGGAGACAGGAATAGGTAAATAACAGATGTCTTCATCTGCCCACTCCCTCCAGTGCTCAGGAGGCAGAGAGGTGAGGAGAGTGTCTGTAAGTGGGGGTGTGTGCCAGGCTGCAGGTATTCTCCTCCCCTGCCGCCATGCTCAGGGAGCAAGGCAGGAGGGGTGTCAGTGAGGAAGAGGGGACACAGGAACTGGGCAGTGTCCCCTGTCCCCAAGGATGACCCTAGTCCTGCAAGACTACAGTGTTTGCTATTGGCTCCCAGTGCCCAGCCACTGGGCATTCCCCCCCACCCCCCCCTTCCTGGCCTGGGCATTTGAAGAGCTGTCTGTTTTATTTGGGAAACCCACATTCTTCAGAGACCTGTTTAATTAAGTTCCCATTTGCACCTAACATTGGCATACGTGGCGAGATTTCTCTCATTGGAGCTATTTTTAGGTCGTTTTCTGGAAAGATGCCTCTTTCCCCGCAGGCAGCCTCTGACTATGTGCCAGATAGCTCAGCCTTTGCATTTTATTTTTCTGAAGACTTACTATTTTTGTGGGGTTTTTGGTGCTTATTTGACCTGGACTTCTGATAAGGTGTTTAAAAATAGCTTTTGGGCCTCCTGTGGGCTATTGGCCTTTTACAATTACTCTTCCAATTTAAAATACCTGCCTTTTGTCATCACTGGATTTTGGAATGGAGTAAGTCCAAGTATTTGGAAGGTTTCTCTAATTCTTCTTCCCCCTCTTGGTGTTGACTGGCCTTGTTACCTCGTGCTGTCTCACAGTGAAAAGGGCTGGGTGACCTGTCCATCTTGTGGGACTTCTGGAAACTTACCCTAGAAACTTACACAGACGGATTTCATTTGCTGATCCATAGGTGTGTGTGTGTTATTCAGTAGTGGGAATCTATGTTATCCTAAGGGTGGCATCTTCAGGCCATTTTGTTCAAAGCCTCTTTTGTGGGATGAGGAGCAGAGGCCAAGAGGGGTACAGTCTCACTCAAGGTCACTCATGGTCACACAGCTGGTCAGTCAAGGCAGAGTTGGCCTTCTGGAATCCCTAGGGGCTGTGTCAAGTGGCATTTGGGATGGTCAGTCACTGAGACCATCACAGGGTACCTCTGAGAGGGGGTGATGGTAGAGACTGTCCCTCAGCTTGGGTGCCATCTCACCCTGTCTGTGCGCCTTGTCTCCCTGGCTTGCTGGGGCTGGCTCAACTAGGATATCCTCCTCCCTTAACCTGGCAGTTTTGATGTGGCCCGGGTCCTGTCCCTGACATTCACTGTCATTTTATCCCTGGCTTTCAGTCTTTGGCCCTGAGCATGGCTCCTGCACCCTGCTTCTCCCCAGGGGCCACCTTTGTGGGGAAAGGGAAGCAGACATTCCCCTCTAGTCTGTTTGGAAAGTATCTAGGACTAGCTGCTTGAACCATGTGCAGAGAAGGTGCTGGCTTGTCTGCCTGTCGGGTGGCTCAGGCAGCGACACTGGATTTGGACAATGGGACCTGGCCTCGCGGCTGCAGGGGTACTGCTATTTTGTGATCACAGGCTGTCCCCCAAACTGCACAGCTCAGGTCTGGGCACAATGACTACAGTAGCTCCTGGTGTGTGCAAGGTTTGCCCTGGTCCCAGGTCCACTGAGGCCAAGGAAGCCAGGAAACCAGGGCCAGGCATGGTGGACCATGCTGCCATTTTCAGTCTGATTCCTGACTCGTGGGGCTGCAGTCTTGGAGGGGAGGGGATGTTCCTGCACAGAGGCTCAAGTGAACCGGGACTGACATCCTGGGAACAGGTGTGGAGATGCTGGGGTTACCTGCTGAGTAGTATAACAGCTTCCATTCACCCCCCAGGGCTTCCACATGCTGGGCCTGGATTTGTATCAATTCTTTTAGCCTTGGCCATAGCTCTGTGGGTGGGTGTAACTGTTTTCCTTTTTTGTGGGTGAGAGCACTGAGGCATAGTAAAGAACATGCCCAAGGTAGAGATAGGGTTTGAACCTGTGCAGTGGTCTGGTGCACCTCCCACCCATCCATTGTAGAATCCCAGGGGCCACTGCTGTTCTGCCTGACCTGAGGGAATCCTGGACGGGTGTAGAGTGAAGGGGGTTTGGAAGGGGCTGGCCAGTCTTGTCTTTACCACCTGCAAGCTTTTTGTCCTCAGGCAGATGGTGCAATTTCATGGACCCTGAATTTTTTCATCAATAAATGGGAGACGATGAAGCTCTCTTCCTTCTGGGAGCAAAGGAGATCCTGTTTGTGAAAGTGACGTGGGACTCAGAAGCCTACATACTCAAAGATACTCCTTGAAGCAGGTTACCTGTGGTTGGTGCATGAGCAGTAGGTTGCATGGAGAAGCAGTGACAGGCTCTCAAGGGGACCCTGAGCTTGGGGCATAATATTTTGTGGTCACTGTGTTCATATTCTTAACAATATTATCTTTAAGTCTGTGTTTTGTGAGGTGTGATGGGACAGTGAGCATGTTGGGACTTGGTGCCTAGGCTCCTGTGTGGTCTGGCTTCCTCAGGACAGTCACTCCCTGGTGGAGTCACCATGGGACAGAGCCCCCACCTAGAGTCCAAAGATTGCTGGGCATCCTCAAGGCTCTGCACTGGCCCTGCCTGGATCTCCTGCCTGAGAAGTCAGCATGAAAACGCATATAAAAAACACTGTGACCAGTAGGAGAGTGATCGCAGAAGAAAGGAAAAGGCTTTGCCTCCTGTATGCACACAGCACCTGCACTTGTATTTTGCACTGGGTCTCACAGGTGATGTAGGTGGCTCCTGGTGGCAGCCTCAGTTATTGGGGATCTAAAAGGTAGAGGAAGTTGAAGATTTTCATGGTTGGGCCTATGGTGAGCAAGGGACAGGCCTCTAGTGTGGCTGCCCCACTGATGGGTTTAGTGACACCTCCTGTTAGTTTTCCTGGCAGTTAGGCCATGGTAGGGGGCATCTCTCCTCCCAGGAGGTGCTCGGGAGTGCAGACCAGCACACTTGGAGGTCCCTTCTGGATGCCAGGGACAGTCACATCAGTAGCCTCAGGGACTGTAAATGACATTGACTGCATGTGTTGTAAATGAAAAAATAAACCCACGATCTAAACCCTGTGAGATTATAGCTGCAGTAAGTGTACATGGCAGTAAAATTTATGTCCCTAAAGAACAAATTCTCAACAGTGCAATACAGGGATTACTTTAAACGTCCATGTGACGAATAACCTAAAAATAAAACTCAGTGAGCTAGGGGTATGCAGGGAAGAGGGGGCAGGATGGGCTGCCTCACAGTGGGGATGGGGCAGGTTCTCAGTATGTGCCCTGCCGGGACAGTGGGCAATGTCTGGAGATAGCTAAGGGGGCTGCGGCTCAGCGTCCTCCAGTGCACACGACAGATCCCACCACAGAGAAATGTCACCAGTGCCAAGGCCGAGAAGAAGCCTCTCTCTTTAAAGGGACTGGGGTGGTTACCCTGGAAAGTGGGAAGCACCTCCCTGACAGCCTGGCCTGTTGGTCACACCACCATCCCAATCCCTTCTCATCCCCACGTATCTGCTGCATAAGCAGGTCCATTAGGGCCCAGAGCAAAGAAGAGGAGAAAAGCCATTTCCCTGTCTGTGCCTCTCTCCACATGTTGACATGCCGTAGGGTTTTCTGTTTGCCATGGGGAGCCTGTGGACCCTCATAGTCTGGGAACCCCTGTGACTTGTTTGGGGCCATGTGGCTGATGCAGCCCTGCCAGCTCTGTTGCCCCTGCTGTTGGGGACAGATGGTAGAGGGGAGTGAGGGATGGCACTGAGGACAGACAGACCTGGGAGGTAGGCGGGACTGGCAGAGTAGCAGCCCAAGCCCCTCTCCATGTGGAACTTATGAGTGAGTGGACCCATTCACCTTACTCCTCGGCTCACCCTGCAGAACCTCTGAGCAGCTGCACACTGCTAGGCAGGCTCACACACCACTCAGAGGGCACAGCCACGGTGGGGATAGTTGTAAACAGAGGTGGAGATGCTGGTGCCTTGGAAAACTGCCATAAATGCTCAGCAGATGTTTTCATGTTCCTTATTTGGGAAAGTAATGCCCTCCTAAGAGAATTCTGTCCTGTGCTGCTAAGCTAGCAACATCCCACTGATTTGTCTAACACGTTTGAAATCAATACCAGGGTACACGGAGTCAGAAAGGAACGTTGGTTGATAGGCAGCTGTTTAAATGGAAGTCGTTGGCTATACATCCAAAGAAAATGGGGGACACAAGCAATGACTGTGGACCACATTTGGATCTGCCTTGAGGCTTGGCTAGGTTTGTTACTGCGAGGCTCACAACAGGCATGCAGACATTCCCTGAGAGGCCACCTTGGCCTCAGCTTATGGTCAGTCAGAGAATGTGGCCACCGCCTCCTCTTGCCCGCTCTCATGGGATAGAATAAAGGGAGACATTCACATCTGGTAGGAAAAGCAAAGGGAAGAACACAGCCCCCCTCCTCCCTTATGCTGGACCACACAGGGTCACCCTGAACCCTTCCATGGACTGCAAGCCCCTGGCCTGGTCTCAGCATCCACAAGGCTGTTCCGAGTGTCCCATCCCATCACAGCCCCATGAGACTGGAGCATCACCTGCTTTCAGGTCTAGTGGAGGGAGGGCCCTGAAGCCCTTTAAAAGAGAGATTGATAGGGGAATTCTCTGGTGATTATGTTTTGGGTGCTCCAGGGGCCTTTCATCATCTAAGGTTTCCTGATGTGAAGTGGTAGCTGGATGTGGGGCAGGTAACTCTCCCCTTCTGTCTGTGAGATGCTGTTTACACCATCTACCTCTGTTGTGACAGCCAGAGCCATCTCCAGACATTGCCCAGTGTCTGCCAACAGGTAGATTGCCCTTGTTTGAGAACCACTGTCTAGAACAGTCTCCCCAACTTTGTTTTCCAAGACATTGACCTTTTGAAGACACCGGGCCAGTAGTTATTTTGTGAAATGTCCCACATTCTGGATTTGTGTTCTGGTTGTTAACTTGTTTCTTAATTGCCCGTATTTTCTCCAAATTGGAAATGGGGCCAAAGTAAGGCTTTGTTGTGTTCCAATGAAATGATTTGCAAAACCTAACTTTTAAAGTAGAGCAACTTATGTGACTCACAACAAAAATAACTTTTGGGGGTGGAGAAGAGCACGTTTCTCACACGTGGGCGAGAGCGGCCGCGTGTCTGCCGTGAGTTTCTTGGAGCAGTTGGCTGGTGGCTGACCCTTCCACAGAATGTGCTCTCTTCACAGCTGGTGTTTCGGGGCAGGTTGCCTTCCTTGCTGCTAGTGAGGCGGCCTGCTTCCACGTTGCTCCCTCAGCAGCGTTTCCTGGGGCAGGTGAAAGCTCTATGTATGTGTGTGTCTGACACTGTCAGACCCTCGAGCTGAAGTGTTCTCTTTCTCCTTCCTTTTTTTCCATAGAAACCAACGGAAGGTTATGCATTATTTGTTTACTTAAAAGAAAAAAGTAGACGTGTTTCTCTCAGCTTCATGCAATACTGAGCTGATCATATTTATTTTAAAAAAGTGTTTGAAGGCTGGCCAGGAGCTGGGACTGCCAAGGGAACTGTCGCCTGGACTCTGAGGTTTCTCTTGGGGCTCTGCGGTCACTCTCTGGGAATTTCATGAGCTGAAGTACATGAATGGGAGGGCAGTGGGCTCTCCCTGCCTGGAGATGACACTCTGTGTCCGGGGTTGGTCCCCAACATGTCACCAATGACAGGGTTTATGACAGGGGAGACCAAGGATCCCTTAACTCTTGCAGGTCTGTCCCTGTACCAGTACCAAAGTTAATTGAGAGCATTCTTGACACCTTTCTGCCCAGCTTGGGTTTGGGTTAGTAAGTCTGTTTCATAGCTGAAATCAACCTTGGCACACCTGTGCGTGGCTAGGCTCTGCCTTCGTGGGAGGGGAGAGTCGTCCAGGAGCACTCAGGTACCCGAGGCAGGGCCTGTCCTGCAGCACTGGGAGAAAGGCTGCGGGGCTGCATGTGCTTCTCTAAGAAGGAGGGGTGCTGTGGCTGTGGGGGTTACAGCACATGGTAAACGGGGGGACAAGGGTGCAATGGTGAGAGAAGACTGGGCGCCGTGTTTTATAATTATGCTGTCATCGAGTGTAAACACAGAGGTCTGTTTACAGAGGTTCATTTTATGAGCTACAATTATTATTTCTGGATGATTCTGGTGTATGGTAATCATTAGAGTAAGCTGTGTATCTGATTAAATAAAGAATTTGTCTCTAATTTATGCCAATTTAAAGATGTCTTCTGTGTTCTCTTTGTCTCTGGGGGAGGGGAGGCAGGTTGCTATGGAGACAGCATAAGAAAAAGAGACAGCAAGAAAGCTTAGCAGTTTCAATTTTGAAAATATTTGTGATGTAGGTAATTATATATGTAATAATGTTATGCAGCAGAGCCATCTAACTTTGGAAAGATGTGTGTCATGGAATTTTACAGCAAAACAGTGTTTCTGTAAGGAAAAAAATGCTGTTTGTCTTTTATTAGGATATTGAAGTTGTGAACAATAAAGATGCAGTGGAGCCCTAAAGTTGTTTGCAGGGGTGCACCTGCTGCATGATGTAACAGGCCACCTATAGAATTTAGGAAGCTATCTTGCTTGCAGGTAAAACACTTACATAGTAAGACTTACCTGGGACTACACTGAGCATGTAATTTTTTAAGTAGCTGAAATCAACTTTAGTCTGGTTAATAACTGATCTTGATCCATTTAAATGGTGCCATTTTCTTTCTGTTTACTTTTTTATTAACCCATATCTCGTATTGTTGGGGGCCAGTTTAACAAACTGACACATGGTTGTTTCCCTCTGTCCTCATTTCCCCCTGCATTTCAGATTAGTTTTGGTCTAATTGGGAATTCTTTCTTTGGCTCATATGCAGTTGGTAATCTCCTCTCCTTCTCCCTCCCACCCCTACCCCCGGTTTTAGAATTCTGATGTGATTGGAAAGACAAAGCACGGGACTTGTTAAATTTAACAGTACAGCAAACACTTACCAAATGCCTGTGCCAGGCCCTGAGCTGGCCACTTAATCAGCCTTCATGGAACTTGCACCCTAAGTGTAAACTCTGCTAAGACATGATGTGACTATCCTGTGGTTCCTAAGTGACTCCTCTCACAGAGCTGAGGTTTTAGCTCACATCTAGAGGTGGTGGGTTCAAGATGGATACACATTTGTGGGCACTCTGGCCATCCAAAAGTGAGGACATATTCCCTCCACTTGAACCTAGACTCTGTGTGGCAGCTTGGCCCATAGATTATAGTAGAAGTGACTCTGTGCCAATTTCTGGGTCTAGCCTTCAGAGACCAGCAGCTTGCACTTTGTCCCTTGGAACACTCACCCTTGGAACTCGGCCATCCTGTGAGGAAGCCCAAGCAGCCCAGGAGAAAGGCCCATGTAGGGAGGAGCCAAGGCCCCCCGCTGATGGTCCTAGCTAAGTTCCAACAGCCAGCACCATGTGCCTGCCCCTCAAGTGGGCTTTCCACAGGCAGATTCTCTGGCTCTAACTGATCTGTAAGGCTGTTCTCATGTGGAGCAGGCATGCACTATTCCTGACAAACCCTGTTCAAGTTTCATGTTTGTAGGCAAAACTGACTGTTGTTTTACAACACTGAGTTTTGGGCTCATTTGTTATGCAGCAATGGATAACCAGGACACTTAGTTATTTTTCTAGCCTCTATACTGTTTTTCTGGGAATATGCCAATGTCGAATAGACCTGTCACAGGAAATGAGGTACAGGGAGACTTGCCTAGATCAGACACATATTTGATAGATGTCTCAAGGGTGAAATGCGCAACCAACTCCAGCAATAGGGAAATTCAGGGTAATTATCTCTTCCCAGTAACTTTTGTTTTACTGATCTGCTAGAGAAGATCCTTAAAGAGGGCCAGTGTGGGTGGAGAAGGTCTGAGGGATCTAGTTCACCTGACAGAAGTGCGTTTGGCAGAGAGGCTCCCATAGAGATCCAGCAATGATAGGGATGCACCCAGAGTAGATGGATCTGGCATTTGTTGTGGGTGCCCCACACCAAACCCACAAACTTTGCCCATCTATTCCCAAATGCTCCAAGTTGGACAAGGTCTTTTTGTGGGCACAGCCAGTGTTCTCAGTGTGCTGGTCTGGGGTTGGTTCTGTGTTTATTTAACCACCTGCTCATTCTAAAGATGATCCATGTTGGGCCTTTGGTGAGCAATTTATGCAAAGGGACATGAAGAAGACACAGCAGTTCTGTCTTGTTCCCTCTGCACTGTGGCCTGGCTGCCATTGTACTTGTGTAGCTGTGGCCTGATGGTCTGATATCCTGCAGAGTCATAAGGTATTTCTGGGCTATAAGAAAACCAAAAGGTCATCAAATTCTGAAGTTCCCTCAGGCCAGGTCATGCGCAGGTGTCTTTGGCAACCATGACCAACTACTCTTGGCTGCAGGGGTGTGCTGGCAAATGATTAATGGTCAGTTCTCTGGCAAAAAGCCCTGATAGAATATGCCAATTTGGGGGCATAAATACTTCTATAACGGCTGATTCCAAGCCACCAACGTGACATCACTGACTTGAGGAGAGATGGGTACAATTGGTTTACCTGAGCCACTGCCAGTGGCTCTGGCCTTGGCCCTGGGGATGAGGGGGGAATGAGAACAGTGTAAGGTGTGCACGTCTATGTACAGCCTCTGTGTCACATTATCTGAGTAAAGGTGCCTGCTTTACCAGGGCAGATTTTCCTTCCTTTTGAGCTTTCTGCCCACTAGCCTTTTGCATGTTAAAATGGTCTTTCTTTTATGAGTTCATTTGTTATTTTTATTGTGGCAAAATATGCATAACACAAAATTTACCATGTTAGCCATACTTAAGTGGGTAATTCAGTGGCATTAACATTCATGGTATTGTGCAACCACTACCGTGATCCATTTCCAGAATTTTTTCATCATCCCAAACAAAAACCCTGTACCCAGTCAACAGTTGTTCCTCATTCTCTCCTTCACCTAGCCCCCTGGTAACCTCTGTTCTACTTTGTCTCTATGGATTTGAGTGCTCACATAAGTGGAATCATACCATATGTTGTAGCATGTGTCAGAATGTCCTTCCTTTCAAAGGCTGAATGATATTCCATTGTAAGTATAGACCACATTTTACATGTCTGTTCATCCATCGATGGGCATTTGGGATGTTTCCACCTTTTGCTTCTGTGAATTATGCTGCTGTGAACATGGGTGTACAAGTATATGTTTGAGTTCCTGCCTTTATGTTTTTGAGTATAAACCTAGAAGTAATATTTCAAGATTTTTAATGTAACTGGTCCATTAAAGTCCAAAGTGGGGAACTACTGGTCTTCTCAGCTCTTCATTCTTGTGTGTGGAATTTGAGCCCAGAGAGGCCATATTCTATTTTCAAAGTTGCCCAGCTGATGAGTGGCATGGTAGGTACTGGAGCCCAAGTCCCTGGGGGACAGGGTTGTCTGGAGTAACATGAACTGAACAATTGGAATGGCATCTGAGCCTGGAGCAAATGATCTGGGCAGGGCAGTTAGAGTTTTCCCAACACCTGCAGGCACGGGCAGGAGATTATGGACCCAGCCTGTCCCAACTCAGGGAGGTACCTGGGTAGGCTGGACAAACTGGGGAGGTGGTGTCTGGTGAACTTCTTCCATGGGGACAGTCAAGGGAGGAAGTTGGGTTTCCTGCTTAGGTTCTCTTGGTTCAGGTAGGGAGAAATGCTACAGAGCTTTTTACTGTCCCTGCTTTTAAAACATAAGTCACTATAAAACATAGTATTTTAAATTAAAAAAATAAATTTACAAATTCAGGTAAGAAGGTTTCTTTTTAATTGAAAAGAGAAAAACCCTATTTCCATGTGGTGGAGTTACTGATGTCCTTACCTACCAGGGTACCCTTCCATGCTCCCTTGGCTACATGTGCGGGTGTGCATGAGGCCTCTGTTCAGGTCTGTCCCCTCTCAGCATGTGGGTATTGTTGATGGCCCTTGGGTCAATTTTGCCTGGCTCTGGTCTTCTGTAAAGAATGCATCTACTTTGGTTAACATACCCATTTGTGCATATCTGTGGGGCCTCTGGAGAAAACATTACTTGCAGAATTAAGCTCAATTAAAGGAGAGTTGAGCCCTGCCACTCGGTCTGAAAGCTGGTTGGGGGTGGCTCACTGGCAGAGATAAAAAGCAAGGAGGCAGCCATGCTAAATGGCAGGATGGAAAGTGGGAAGAGGGTGTCCCACCATTGCAGCAGGCATTGGTTACAAGCCTGGGTTTTGTTTAACATCTTTATTAATGATGCTGGAAGCATCAGTAAACAGCAATTTAATGAAATTCACAGATGATGCTAAATCTAGAGGTGTTACAAACAGCAGTGAAGGCAGAGCGAAGCCCTGAAGAGGGTAGAAATATGGAGAGGAAATAGTATGGGCCTTGTTGAAGTAAAACACAGTGGGGAACATGTAGAGGGAGGGGAGGAACCAGCCTGTGCATGGGGTTTATCAGGAAATCAGGCATCAGGAGAGCAAAGGGGCCATTGTGGATTGGGAGAGGTGAGCTTAGCGCACCATGGCCATGGAGAGCATTAAAGATGCAGAGAAAATGATATTCCTTCCCAGTTACCCACCCTTCTGTCACCTCTTCTTAGAAACCTGAATGCAGATTCTATTGGATTCAATAAGCAATTCAGTGAGCACTTGTTTTGGCACAGCTGGGCTAGCTCCAGAATTCCAGGAAGCTGTTCAAGCTTCAAGGGCATTTCTGTGTTTGGTGAGTGGGTTGGTGGGTATGGTTTGCCTGGTGATGGCTCAGAATTATGGTCCTGGGTGGGGTATGGTTTTGTTTGGCTTCTAGATGACTTGTCAGGGTCCCAGCCACTGGTGTGTCATTTGGAATTCTCTCCCTCCTTTCTTTTATTCCTGTCTGTCCAATCCCATGAAACAGGCTCCCCAGAAAAGGCTAAGGAAGGTCAATTGGCTTACAGTTAAATCTTAATACCAGTGCCCTAAGTGAGGAAACTGCTTTGATTGGTCATAGCTAATTATCAATCCCAAATTGTACAGCATTTCATTTAGGTCCCTGACAAGGAAAAACAGTATAAAAGTCTAAAAACAAATCCATTCTATTCACTGTGGCAGATTGTGGGGCTTAATTATAGCACCAAGGAAGGCCTGATGTTGCTTTACTGTCTAGTTGGAGAAATGAGATGGAAGCTGTTGAGCTTGTGTGGCACAACCACTGTCCCAGGATGGGCACTGAAAGAATAAGGGAGGACCAGACACAAGGGAGCTTCTGTCTGGTGGGAAAGAAAGGTGGTTGGAATATGATGTGACAAATGATATGACAGACATCTTCCCAGGCTCCCTGGAGGAGGCCCTGCTCTGAGAGTTAAGCAGGTAGGAATGACCTTCTGAGTAGGTAGAGGATGCAGTCTGGGGGGAAAGTTCAGAAAAATCTAATGACGTAGTCAGGTAGATGCATCATTTGGATGCTCTTGGCTACAAGTAACAGAAACCCAACTGAAGGTGGTTTAAATCATAGGGAAACCCATGATCTCATTTGTCAATAACTCTTGGAGTGAGTGGTCCCAGGGTTAGTCCTGGGTCCAAAGAGGTCATCAAGGATGCAGGCTTTTCCTACCTGTCTGCCCTACTTACCACACACAGTGTGTCTCTCATAGTGGAAGATGGCTGATACAGTTCAGGCATCATGTCCTTCAATGACAGAGTCCAGTGATAGTATGGAAGGGCCAGAGCTCCTTGAGGTGTTCTCCATTTATAAGGGATGAAAATCATCCCCTTGCATCTTACTGGTGGGAATGTGGCCATAAGATCTGCAAGGGAGTCTGGGAAAGTGAGTTCTGGGCATTTTCAGCCTCTGTCTCAGGCACAGTCTCTTAAAGCAAGAAAGATGGGGTTTGGTGGGGAGGTATGGGTGTCAGGTAGGTGCCAGCTATGTTGGCTACAGCAGGCCCCTTAGAGTGATGTCAAGACTGCAGACTGTGAGTATAGACAGGCAGTCAGGATCAGGTCAGTGGGAACTTCATGTACCACATGAAGCCTGACTTTATCCTTTTCCTTGAGTGGAAAACCATGGTATGGTTTTAAAGAGCAACAGGACATGATCACTGTGGATACAGTGTGGTAGATGGCAGGGAGGCATGGTTAGGGACAATGCATCCAGTTAGGAGGTTATTTTAGTAAGCCAGTCAGGTGATAGTAACAGAACACAGAAAAGGCTGCTTGAGTAACCCCTTGAGGGGGTTTGAGGTCAGTCCCTGAGGCAAGGTTTGATGATTGAATTGAATGGGGGGACCAGGGGAAGGGGAGAGTCTGAAATGAGCTCCATGTTTTTGGTTTGAGTAAATGAAATAGGGACAATAGGCAGGTGATCAGGTTTGGAGAGAGAAGAAAGATCATGTTTTCTGTGATCTGTCTTAGATGTACAGGCTTGTACCTGTGCTACATCTAACATCAGCAGGTGGTTGGACAAAGCAGGCTAAGACATAGACTGGAAATAGAGCTCTCAACACATGGTATATAGTTAAAACCACAGGAGGGGATGGGGCACCTAAGGTACATGATGGAGGAACTAGGCAGACGGACTCGTGTACTCCTTCTGGGAGCACCGACCATGATGGCTGAATGGAGGAGGAGCCCAGGGGCCACAAGGGTGAGGCAAGAGCCTGGAGAGATCAGGGCTCTGAACACCAAGGAGCAGAGACATTGAGAGATAGGAGTAAGGTCCGGGCTGCCAGGTGCTACAGGAATGAGCAGTAAGACAGGATTAGGCATTCTGTTGACATTAAGTGACAAGATAGGAACCCTTTTCAAAGACATCAGACTATTGACTTCCTCTGGAAGAATGTATCAGTCTGACCTTCTAGCTGACACCGTCAGCCCTTCTGTGAACTCCACCATCAGAAAGCTGGGGTCTGGCTACTCAAGTGCATGACCTTGAGCCAGCCACTGCCCCCCTCATCTTACTTCCTCATCTGCCAAGGCAACAACGTCTGTGGGTATCAGGGGGCTGAGGCTGTGGAGGGCGGAGAGGTGAGCAGGGAGTCTTGGGAAGTGGAAGGCCTAGTGGGGGAGCCACAGAGATATGGTGTGGGGGCAGAAGTGCCCTCAGGTGGAGCTGCGGACCAGGCAAGGCTGCCTGTTCCAGCAGGGACTGAGTCACTCCAGTCACACGTCTCCTTAGTGGCAGAGTGAGATATCAAATAATCTGGGAAACAACTTTTGTACTTCTAAATCTAGTAATTCTGGCCTTTAAAAAATGAGCAGCATTCAAGTTTCAGCTGAGATTATGAAGTTCCATCTGTGTCACAATTTACGGTGCTAAAGCATTTCATGTGTCTCTGTCTCTCTCTGTCTCTCTGTCTTCCCGAGCATTTGTCACTTTTGTGATAACAAGTCTGTAGTTCAGCCCCTTCCTAATGCCAGGCATGGAGGGGATGGGAGGGGGAGAAGGCAGCTTTGGGTCCTGGGAGAAGAAGGGAGAATGAGTCTTCATTACACAACTGTTTTCTTGGTTAAAATCACAACAGTCATTTTAACACAGGGAAAGGGAGTTGCTCTTTCAAGAAGAAATATTTTGACGAAGATCAATGAAGCTACATGATCTGTAAAATATGCAGTTTAGCCGACCTCTTCACAAACCACTTTAAACCTTCAGAAGAGCAGCAGGAGGAAAATGAGGCCATTTAAACTGCGTGTTTCCTGAGAGCGTGTGCTCTGTGGAGAGCCGCCTGGGAGCATGTGCTCTGTGGAGAGCCACCTGTCTCAGGCACTTGCTCCCTGCCTCTGGTGAGAAGCTTCTTGGATGAGATTCTTGGTCACTGACGCCAGGGTCCCAGCAGTGGAGATTTGTTCTTGCCTGTGATACTGGTTTTTGGGATGCTGCTTCTGGAGTCTTACCCTGTGCCATGTCCTTACCGCTTTGACCTCACAGGAGAGACATCGCACACAGTCGTGTCTAAGGGTGAAGTGGTGAGCTAGAATTTGTGCACAGGTTGTTCTAGTTTGTCCCATTTCCTTTTTCTGATATGGGAGGTGGGATGTTAGGAATCCTGAGGAACATGTCTTATGGGGTCCACTCAAAGCTGCAGATGTGTGTTTGGCTCCTGCCTTGACAGGGCCATGGGAGGTCATGTGGGCATTTGAGTTGGTGGCTGAGTGCTGAGTTCCCAGGCTCCTTAACTTCCCTGACTTGTGTTTCATGACCATACACATGATCGTACACAGTCACTGAGGAGGAAAGGGTTAGAAGATGAAACTATGTAGTTAATCTGAGCGGTGAGCATGTCAGCCTTCAAGGGAGAGCCCAGACCTGGCTGCAGCATGGAGGGGAGAGCAAGATGGGAGCCACCCGGCCCTGTAGCACCTGCCTGGGATCGCATGTGACCCAAAAAGCGTAGCCCCTGCTGCCTCACTGCCCCCTTCCAGGTCCTGAGCAAATTCCTCCTTGGCCAACTCTAGCTCTGAAACATAGGAAAGGGGATTTTAGGAAACCTAGTTCCCAGCCTGAGAAACACCAGGGCACAGTGTTCACAGGCCTCATTGTCTTATTGAATTCAATACTCAAAGCAGCCTTCTGTGTTAAAGTGATCAGATCCACTTTGCAGAGGAGGAACCTGAATCCCAGGGAATAAATCACCGGAGGACATCCTGACGTCTGGTTGGGGAGCTGCAGAACCCTGTGCTTTTTCCCTCTTGGGAAAGGAACCCCAAAGCCTGAGGGTGAGTGCCCAGTGTTCTCACACTGGAGCTATTTGTATGACTGTAGGGCTGCAGGGAGCCACCCATGCACATCCCTGGGGACCTTCCTTCATCCCGCATCTCCCCACCACACTCAAGTCTGATGTCCTCATGGTGGCAAAGGCAGGTCAGACTGCAGAGTCATATGCTTATCTGATCACCTTCTAGAACTTGACTTAAATTGGCATGGCAATACATATTTTTAATAAAATACACTTAGATTATACCATTTTAAGTATTCTTAATTGTGAGCTCACTGGCATTAAGTACATCCATGTTGTTGTGCAACCATCACTGCTGTCCATCTTCAGGACTTTTTCATCTTGCAAAACTGAAACTCTGTGCCCATTACACACCAAGTCCCCTCCCTGCTCCTGCAACCCCTGGTGCCCACCATCCTACTGCAGAAGTCTCTATGAATCTCATGACTCTAGGACCTCACACAAGTGGAATCACAGTGTTTGCCGTTTTATGTCTGGCTTATCTCAGTATAATGTCCTCAAGGTTCCCCCATGTTGTAGCACATGTCAGAATTTCCTCCCTTTTTAAGGCTGGATAATATTCCATTGTATGGATAGATCATATTTTGTTTATCCATTTGTCTGCCAAGTCTTGCTCTTGTAAAAATATTTTCATAGACTGTATTCTTAGAGCAATAACTCTTTTAATACAGTTTTATCTTTCATGGAAGCTTTTGAGTATGCTTTGTTATTATTTTTAGCATAAAATGCCCTCAGAGAACTTGGGTGTCCTTATCCATAGGTACAGGGTTGTGGCTGCAGTCAGCATACATGAGGGAGGTGACAGCTCAAGCTCCCATGTGAACATCACCAGCTGACAGCTCTTAATTTGCTCCTCTGGGGTTACTGCCCGTCCTCCAGGCCTGGTGCTTGTGAGATGTTCCTTGGCCTGACCTAAGTGTGTTTGGCTGTTTTCCTTCTTCAGCTCAGGGTTCAGGGCCAGGATTGAGAAATAGGTTCACTCCTGGTCTTAGGATAGGAGGAAGTCCTCTTGGCTAGCCATCTTTAGGGTGCCCAGCCTCAGGGCAGGTTTTTGCCTTTGATCCACTGTACCAGGCATGTTTGATAGACAGGATCAGTCCACCAGAATGGGCATGAGAAGGACTAACACAGGAGTTACCAGCAAGGGAACCGGATGTTCCACAGCCTCTGGGGAAGAAGGGCTATTCCTTAACACCAAATGACTATGACATAGTAATAAACACAGATTATTCTCCCTACTGATTTTTTTAAATGTTTATTTATTTATTTTGAGAGAGAAAGAGAGAACAGGGGAGGGGCAGAGAGAGAGGAAGAGAGAGAATCTCAAACAGGCTCCACCCTGTTAGAGCAGGGCCCTATGTGGGTCTCAATCCCACGAACCGTGAGATAATGAACCGAGTGGAAATCAAGAGTCGGACTCTTAACTGACTGAGCCACCCAGGTGCCCCTCACTACTGTGTTTAGTTAATGTCAGCCCGGGTATGGTGGTGGGGCAGACTGGGCCCACTCGTTAGCACGAGCTGTGGAGGGCCTGAGTGTCACAGTCTTGTAAAGCCCTGAGCCTACATTGCACTATCTGCACATCTGGGTCATGGATTGGACCCTGCATCTGAGGGTGACAAAGATGTGCCCTAGCAGGGCCATTTATGTCATTGCTGATGGCCATGGGCAAGAAGTGCAACCCATGGTTTTAAGAGAAAAGACTTGTTTTTATTTTTTTTTTTTTAATTTTTTTTTCAACGTTTTTTATTTATTTTTGGGACAGAGAGAGACAGAGCATGAACGGGGGAGGGTCAGAGAGAGAGGGAGACACAGAATCGGAAACAGGCTCCAGGCTCCGAGCCATCAGCCCAGAGCCTGACGCGGGGCTCGAACTCACGGACCGCGAGATCGTGACCTGGCTGAAGTCAGACGCTTAACCGACTGCGCCACCCAGGCGCCCCAAGACTTGTTTTTAGAAGAAAGCCAGCAGTGGCTTTCAGCTGGCCAGGGAGCTCCAGGGATGTGCTTGTATAGCAATTTAGATGAGAACTATGCCTTTTCCTTGCCAGTACCTTTGAATTTGCAGTTCAAGACATCTCCTGAGTCTTCTCTATGTCCCAAGAGACTGCAAGGGAGCCTTGGGAAACCCCCTTCTTGACTGGGGCAAATGTGTCCTGTTATCACTAAAAACATTCATCCTTTCATTGGACCCCCATGCCCTGGTCTCTCATGGACAGAGATCATGTGTTGTGAGGAATTAGGGCATGATGCCTTGGTCATTCTTTGGAAACCCTGACAGGTGCACCTTCAGCAAACAGGCTGCAAATGCCCCTTGATTTGGGCTGCCTTCTAGTGGAGCCAGGACCCCAACTATCCCTTCAAAACCATTCCAGGGCTACTTTGGTGCCTCTCACCATGACCCAACCCACCAAAAGTCTCTAAAAGTTTTATCTGTAAGCTAAAGACCTCTGACAGAGCTTAAAAACAGCTGGCTGAACTGCAAGAATAAATCTTAAGTGTCATAGGCTGGTAATCAGCTGTTGAAAGGCAGACTTCCCAGGCTCCTGCCCCTTTCCCCACCACTCCAGACCCACCCTTCATCCCAACACACATTTTCTTCCCCTGTCCTGCCAATCTTAAATGAGGAGAAATGTCAGTGTTCCACCTCTGTTTTCCTTGCATAGGCTTGCCTCCTGGCCACATCTGTGGGTTCTTGGCCACATTTATGGGTTCTGGGCCAGCCAGAGTTCCTTTGCCTCATCCAGCCTTTGTCAAACTACAGTGAGGCACGGTTCCACAGGGCACATTGAGCCCTTTGCAAACTGTCATGTGCATGATTAATGTGGGCAGAGGGTTGGCGAGGGCACACTTGGCCTTTGTGCTTGCTGTCTCTTTGGCCTGTTCTGACTTTCTCACTGGTGTGCTATCAGACAAGCCAGGCTGTTGCACAGATGTGATTGTGTGAGAACTTCCTTCCCTGGCTCATTTATTTATGGCTTGCCTAATTTCTATCTTTGAAGCTTCTTATAAGGAGAGGAAAATACAATTGAAAAGGAAACATGGAATGCAGTTCTTACTGGAAGTGGCAGCATCAGGGAGGCCTTCAGGGAGGAGCGGTGCTTGGATGGACCAAGCCCAACATACAGTCAGCACTGAGCTGGCCAGATTACTCCAGAAGGACCTCTGTGCTATCCTTTGGTCACAGTGGGGGAGTTGAACTTGCCCTCAGGCTGCCCCATCTGCATCCCACCAGGGCATCTCTTCCTGGCCCCTCACAAGAGGAGCTGCTTGACTCCTGGAGGCCTCCCGAGACAGGTCAACCAGGAACGCATGCTCGGCCCTTCTCCTCCAGGGCTTCTGCTGTTGCTCCTGTCCCCTGCCTTCCCCTGGGCCTGCAGACTTTGCAGAGAATGAGGTACACACTCAGGGTAGGCCATGGTGAAGGTGGCCACAGGAGTCAGGCTAGAGGGTTTTAGAAACGGAGTTGAGACAGAAAATTATTTTAATCCCCTTTCTGCCCTATAAAAAAATAATAAATAAATAAAAATAAAAACTCCTGCCTGGCCTCACAAGATTTTTTCTAAGATGTGTGACAAAACCTAGTTTTAATCAGGGCTGATTTATATGACATGGCATAAGAAAGGATGTTTCAATATTTGGAACTTCTTGGCTCTCCTGGCCTTGTTTTTGTGGCTGAAAGGAAGGTGTGGATTTCTTCTACTTCACCAGAAGTTGTCCTTCGTTTGATTTGAAATATGAGCTTCTGAGTTCCTGGATGGAATGTTCTAGAAATAGCCTCTGAGTGAAAATGTTATGCTTAACAAAACTGGGCTTCAATTTCCACTTCCTTTATGCTGTATGAGCCTACGTGGTGCCGCTTACTAGGCAGAAACAGGGGAACAGATGAAAGGTGTGTGTTCCTGGCGCCTCTGACCACAAAATCAAACAATAGACCTTTTCATCTTCTGGACAACACAGAGACCTTTATCACCTCCCCTCTCTTAGTCAAAAAGCAACAACACCAAGCTGCAGTTTGGGTGCAGACTTGTACCATGCAGTGGAGGGTGGTGGTGTTTTCCTACCCTGTTGTGGAGCCTTGCTTTGGCATCTTTTCTCTGAGTGAAGAAAAAAAAAAAAAGAGCTGCTCACTAGGGCTTTACTACATTTGCTGTTTATTTAATGCTCCTCTGCCTGGCTACAATTAAATTTGAAGTGATTCATTAAACAACAACAACAACCCATTATTAATACAATTAGAAAAATAAAGATGGAGAATAGATCAAAAGAGAGAACAGGGCTAAGAGAGCCCCATGAACCCAGAGAAGTTAACACTCAACACATTTTCTGAATTCCCCGAGTTTAGAGCTTAGTGGCCAAAGAGAAGCGGGGGCGGGGGGGGTGACACTCCCAAGGAATTGCATGTCCATCAGGCTGAGATGTACCATTTCCCATGATAGGAGGACATGCGCCTGTGCTCGGGGCAGAAGGGACATTTCTATTTTAATCCTACGTGAGCCCATGGCGTTGGCCACAGAGATGTGTGATTCCCAGTTACGTGGAGGAGATGGACACAGAGGAGTAATAGGATGGCAAGTGGTTCTGAAGACTGTTCTACATCCTTCATGGGCATGGCTTCTCCTTCATGACGATCCTAAGATGTAGGGGATGGATTGTCCCTATTTCATAGTTGAGAAAGTTGGGGTTCAGAGATGTTAAGCACCCTATCCAGGAAGTCACAGTTTGAAGCACAGAGCAGAGATTTGACCCCAGAACCAGAACCCTTAACCTGAGGTCATGAAGCTTGTTTTTATACTTGCAAGTCAGGACCAGAACCAGAAACTGTGTGTGTGTGTGTGTGTGTGTGTG